>NW_019154104.1:10710069-10936026 GCF_002288905.1 Enhydra lutris kenyoni | reverse complement strand
TTTTTTTTTTTTTTTTTTTTTTTTTTTTTTTTTTTGTCGAACGGGGATAAACAATGACTCTTTTTATTGGGTACCTGAAGTTACAAGAACTACACCTTATTGATTTTTGCATCTAAATTAGTAAATACAGAATAAGCCCTTACAACAAATGTACTGAATGATTAAAGTTGAATAATCTATATTCTTTGAAAGATAGCATATTGCATAGATTCATTTATTAAGAATATGCCTTCTGCAATTATCTCCCTTTTAGTAGCCTAAGGATCTGTAAATCTTACTGACATAAAACTTAAAAAAGAGTAAAACCATACTGATGCACTGTTAATCATATTACCAATCTTAAGCTCCTAAGAACTTAGGGAAAACTGAAAATAATATAATCTCATCCATAGCATATATATCTATCTATCCATCTGCATATATAAGGAAATAAGACTCCTTGAAGATATGCCAGATTGTAAGGGGCACTTAAAAAGTAAGACAAGTCTGGAATATCTTGAAGTACTAGAAAGTAAAGAAATATGAGGGTATGTCAAAGGGACGCAGGAACCAAACTAACAGAATTCCCAATGACCAACAGTGGAGCAATTGCAGCAAAAGATGTATAGCATAACACTAAATTAAATCCCAAAGTATCTAATTTAATAAACATATATTAGTCCACACTGATATAAATAAATTATTGAATAAATATATAGATGGTGGAGAAGAGACTATTAATTTTAGAGAAAAATTCCAATTAGTATATCTAAATATTTCATGTCCAATAGGAGATTCAACTTAACCCTCCCCCCCAGGTGTGCTAGGTGTAGCAATATACCTGTGTCCGTTCCTGTGTCCGTTGATAATTTAAGATGTTAAAAATGGGGAAACCTGAATAAAGGCTTATAGGATGTCTCTTTACCATCTTTGCAACTTTCCTGAAAGTTTAGTATTATTCATAGTTTTAAAAATTAGTAAAAAAAATCTACATAACACTTGTGATAAAATGTGAAGATAAACATAGAAAAATATTTTAAAATGTGGATATATTGATAGAAGACTATGTATACACACATATATATTTATATACACATATATTATATACACACACATATATAAACATATATATGTATATGTATATGTATGTGTGTGTGTGTATATATATATATATATATATATATATACCAGAGAGAGAAAGAGAGAGATAATGGATATTTATATCTGCATCTATGTATGTATGTATGCATGTGTGTTTTTATGTTTGTGTATGCAGAGATTAAGAGAAGTGAAGTCAATAAGAATTTTTTTAAATCAAGAGAAAAGGGAAATAATTTACTTCTGGTAATAAATAAATAAGGAATTTTTTTTTTTTTTAAGTAAAGTTACAACATACGGATGGGTCCTGTCTTTTTATCCAATCTGCAACCCTATGCTGTTTTATTGGGAGCATTTAGACCATTCATGTTGAGAATGATTATTGAAAGATACATAATATAATAAACAAATAAGTGTGAATTTACCATTAATTATATAAAAAAAGAACAAATCTCACTTGTAATGAGTGAAGTGCTAATTAACACACTAATGTAATCTTAACAAAACTTGACTGTAATCTAACCCATAAAACAAATCACATATAAGAGATGTAAATGGTAATTAGAAGTGTTAAGAACCAGTTCCCCTGTGGAGGGACTTTTGGGGTGTATCAAGTGGGAAAAGGTTACAATCATAAGGGGATGGTTTGGATTATGTGATGGATACGAAATCCATTAGCAAACATCAAGTTTACCAAAGACCCATTTTATTATCGCAGACATACTGTTTTCCTCACTACAACTATTTAAGACCATTGCTGAAAAGAAAAAAACACAAGATAGGTGAATAATCCAAATATCATTAACATTAAAATGATGCTGCTGGAGCACTTGGGCTGCACAGTGGGTTAGGATTCTGGCTCTTGGTTTTGGCTCAGGTTGTGATCTCAGGGTTCAGAGGTCAAGCCCCACATGGGGCTCCTCACTCAGTGTGAGTCTGCTTAAGACTTTATCTCCCTCTCCCTTTGCCCCTCCCTCCTCGCTCTCTCTCCTTCTCTCTAAAATAAAAAAATAAATTTTTAAAAAGTAAATAAAATGATGCTGTTAAAAAAATAAGAAAAAGAAAGTGTTTACATATTCTGAAATTCATTGGTAATGTATGAGAATTCTTATTTTCTTGCATGATAGCTACCAGTAGACATTGTTAAACTTTTGAAATTTATGTGTTATTTTTTTTTTTTAAGATTTTATTTATTTATTTGTCAGAGAGAGAGAGAGGGAGAGAGAGCAAGCACAGGCAGACAGAATGGCAGGCAGAGGCAGAGGGAGAAGTAGGCTCCCTGATGAGCAAGGAGCCCAATGTGGGACTCGATCCCAGGACGCTGGAATCATGACCTGAGCCGAAGGCAGCTGCTTAACCAACTGAGCCACCCAGGCGTCCCTTATGTGTTATTTTTAATAGTTTATTAGCTTTAGAATAATGCTTTTATATAATCTTAGCTATAAAATAATTGTAAACATAGGAAAAGTATTAATACAGAACCATTTATAAACTACAAAAAATGACTTTAAAAAATAATGATCTAAAGTACCAGAATAAAGTAAAACATGGGTAGTAGTTCTTTAGATATAAAATAAGATATAAAGGGGGTTTTGGGTGATTCACTCAGTTAAGCCTCTGCCTGGGTCTCAGGTTATCATCCCAGGGTCTTGGCATCTAGCCCCATTGGCTCCCTGCCCAGTGGCAAGTCTGCTTCTCCTTCTTCCTGGGTTGCTCCTGGCCCACCCCCACACTCTCTCTTGCCAGGTCTCTCTCTCAAATAAAAAAAAAAAAAAAAAAAATTGAATCTTAAAAAAAAAGGCATAGAAACATACATATATATCCTTAGAATATTTTATTTTTATTCTTGATATTGAACATTTACTCAGATTATTAAATATTCTCTCATATTGTGATCTTTATTGGTAGCATAGTTTTCCACTTTATACAATGGTATAATTTGACCATTCTTACATAGTAAGATTTATTATAATATTTTTGTTATTATGACTACAGTAGCAATTATTGCACTTCTTTTACCTAATAACAGTTTCTAAATAACCACAATGAGTAGCAATTGTAATGACACATAAGAATATTATGAGATACTGCAATAATAATATACTACATTATTCTTTTTCAAATAAGTAATTAATTTACTTTCAAATATATGGCTATTTTAAAGGTTTCTAGCATAAATTATTAGGTTAATTTTGAAAGTTAGCTTTAGTTTACATTTATTATTACTGAATATTAATTTTTTATTAAGTATTAAACTTCTGTGAATTACCTTTTCCACAAAGTTACATTTCCTTTTTTTTCTCTCCTCTTCTTATCCTCCCATCTCCCTACTCATTCTTCTGTATATATGTGTGCATATATGTGTGTATATAAATATATATGTATATATATGTATGTAAATATAAACATATAAATATATATGTATATATATGTAATCCCCAATCATAGATTCTATGTTTGCAAATTTGCCTGTTTGCTAAAATATCTTTATAATTTCAAAATCAGCACTCACAGAACACTTGTAGTTACTCATGACTGAAAAATTTGAGTTGTCCCATTTGTACACTCTACTTTCTTATTTCAGTTCTCCCACTGTAAGTTAGTATCTTTCTCCAGTTTATTTAGTGCAAAGCTTTTGGCATTTTGTGCTTTTTGCTATTTAAAATGGTTCCCAAGCACCGTGTAAAGTGCTGTCTAGTGTTGGCCAACTCAAGAAGATTATGATACCTTGGAGAAAGTACCTTTGTTACATAAACTTCGTTTTGTCATGAGTTGGGTTGTTGGTCATTAATCCAATGTTAACAAATCAACAATATGTATTAAATAATGCATCTTTAAAAAGAAACACACATAAATAGTTATGAATTGTTACCAGAGGCTTGAAAAAAGCTAATTCTACAAACAGTGGTTCAGTATATATTCGTATACATACATATGTGGTGTGCATGTATGTGTGTCTATAGTAGTTACTGTGTATTCCATCATTTTTAACAGTTGTTTCTTGATTTTCTTGCTTTTTTGAGTTTTTTATAGGTTATTCTTTGATGACTAGGAAAATTTTCTGATTTTTTAAAAATTTGCTTTACATATAGGAAATTTCTCTCTGTCTCATGAACTAATACATATATGCCCATATTTTTATATTTGAATGATTTATTACAGTCAACTCTTTAATACATCTGGATTTTATTTTTTGATGTAAGGTGCATTACACTGTCATTGAAGAAACCTGCTCTGTAATTAAAATGTTTCCTTTGTTTCATATGCCAAAGACAAATGGAACTAATACCCATGGGCCGTGTCACATATATTACTCCTTTCGAAGATATGTCTCTGTTAATTAAATAAAGACACTATGATTGGTAAAAGATGGCTACCATCTCTCTCTTTCCAGAAGAGTTCAGCTGGTAGCTAACAACTTTAAAACAACCAGGTAAAATATTTTAGTTTTAGTTTATTGTTTACATGGACATATTTTGATTGTTTTTATTTTGCTTAGAACATTTTATTTGTTATTTAGCTGTCTGGAAAATTCTGAGGCCTTCCTTTGCATTTTAATGATGAGACTAAGTCTTCAGCTATTAAGGGAAAGCTTTTTGCCTGGGTGGTCCTGGGAATGTGACACTGGTGTGCTGCCTCAGACATTAAAGTGTCCCTGGCAGGTAAGACAGGAATTGACATTGACCACATTCTTTGAGTCTGGCTACAGAGCATGGACAAGAATCATTCCCACCCATCTGCCTAGTGCATGAATCAGCCTATCAAAATTCTGAGTTTGTTGTTAGAAATAAACAAGTTAATCCACTTAATCCTTATTACTCCCTCCCCATGAGTTCCTCCTTTGGAACACCAAAGGCAAGATGAAAAAGTACTTGAGAGAAGTCTTTAAGACATGCTGCCTAAGATCAAAAGCCAAAGGAACACTGTAGTCTCCTTTTGAATGTGTACGTCAACTTGCACTTGGCAATTACTATAAACACCTCTGTGTGCTAAGAAACCAGTCTTCAGAAAACAGCATGAGCATCAGTGTATATACTTTGCAGGACATGAAAGTTCTCCTGCAATACACAATATTGTCACTGTCTATCTAGAAATCTTCCACACGTTAAAACATTCTTACTTCAGTGCGTTTTAAGCCTGTCACTTTAATACAGGAATTCTCCTTTTAATGTTCTTTATCTTTTCTCTTCATAAAAAAGGGGGAAAATGTGCTTTATCTCAAGTTTTTAAACTCCCTAAGACAACAAATCCTAAGTAGGGAATAAAGACTCTGGATATACAGAATATAATTTTAGTATTTCTCAGAGAAAAAGGTCACTATATGATTAAAATAAGGTATCAAAAGAAGATAAGTACTAGAATGTCAGTAAGAAATTATCTGCTGTCTTTGAAGACTCTCAGGTTGGCTTACTATAACCGGGAGAGAAACGTATTTGAGTTTTGGTCCGTTTCTGCATTTTTTCAGCCCGGGCTTATCTCCAACAGCTTTCTTGCTGATTTACATTGACTTAAACTTTTACTCCTTCAGACTATCGGACTACTATTACTGAACACCACATCCTTCATGTTGTTCCAGTACACACAAAAAATCTACAACAGATGCTAATTATCTAGGGCATAAATTCTAAAATCTTCTGACTGCAAGTCACCATGCATCACGATACCGACCCCCTTACCAGACTTCTAATTTTCCACAACCTCAAAACTGTGTCCTCTCGCTTAGTCTCCTCCTATTCCATCCATTCCCTGTACTTGTTTATTTGTCCCGATCTCTGGTAATCTGATTTTCCATCTTTAGTTGGTGGGCCACTTACTTTCTCTGCCCCTTTTTACCATCAAACACTGGGGCACCTGGGTGGCTCAGTGGGTTGTGCCTTTGCCTTTGGCTTGGGTCATGATCTCAGGGTCCTGGGATTGAGCCCCCCGTTGGGCTCTCTGCTCAGCAGGGGGCCTGCTTTCCCCTCTCTTTCTGCCTACTTGTGATCTCTCTCTCTCTCTGTCAAATAAATAAATAAAATCTTTACCATCAAACACGAATCACTAATCGCTTTACAATTTGGTAGTGACATGATTTGTTATTGTTATGGGAATTGGGTATGCTTCTCCAAATGAATTAAGTGCTCTGAAGGTGTGAATTACATACTGTAATTTCTCATTTCTAAAACACATTGATATCTTTCATTTAGGAAAATAGCGAAGAGGGTACATGATAATTGATGATGATGGTAAGAATTGACAAATAAAATTAATGTTTATTATAAAGCAATCATCAGTAACAAAAAATCTTTCTGGAAACAGCTTTTCAAAAATCAGTTTTGATATTTTAAAATTTGCTCATCAGGGGTACTTTGGACAGAGTTAGGGCAAGATGGAAAGAGTTACTAAGGATGATGATATAAGTGAGATGATCCAGAAGAGGATTTATTTTGTTTTTCCCCAAATCCTTGTGTTGTTTTTCACTAATAAAAATGCATAGATATTTAGTAACTAAATGAGATTACTTCAACCAAAAGAATGTCATATAGAAATTGTGCCTTTGGCTGGTTGCAGCAGCAGTTAGAGGAGTACAAGGTGGGCTGGGAGGATGCTTGGGAGACATGGCCAAGTGTCTATCCTCTATCCCACTTGAATCTATTTTTGCCTTCCATTAAGTCTAGTTTTTCACAGAGCCTTGAAGGTGAGGACTGGCCATATTCACTACAAAAGAATTAATATATGAAAGGGTTAATGGAAGAAGCCCTTACCCCAGCTATAAATTGGCTTGAAGTCATAGTTGATATTCATCCTCTCACTCCTCCGTCATTGACCACATACCCACTGAGGTCATCCCATATTGCATCGTTGAATATTACAAGTCCTCAGATGCTTTGCTCTTATCAGGTTGTGATTATTATAATTGACAGTTATAACTGGGCATTGAAGCAATAATAGATACACAGTGGATCTCATGAGTTCCAGATTAACCCAGGGATCATTACCCATTTCTGTTTTCCTGCCACTCTGCTGACCTGAGGAGACCAAAATGATCACAGAGGGATTTTTAGGTGCAAGGTTAGTCGAACTCTTCCCATGTTATTTCTTGGGAATATTTCCTCTTCAGGAGCTGTGATCTCAAAATGAGCTGATGGTCACAAGGTTCAACAATACAAATCCTGAAAATGAAACTCTGAAAGTGCTGGTTAGAATGCCCAATTCTACTTCAAACTCTTGGTTTGGGGACTTGTGTGTTCTAGCAGTTGAGGACACAGCATCATCCATTAGATACTGGTTCAATATAGACACTGGTTCAATAAACACTGCACCTCAGAGAACAATGCCCAGGGTTTTGTTGGAACCAGATCATACCGCATTAGGAAAGGTCATCTCATACATATCTCAACTGCACCAAGCTTTGCCCAACTGATAATTTTCAGTGATACAGGATTGGTGGCTTAAAATCAGCCATGCTGGAAACATTAACACTACAAAAATTTGGCAAGTGTACAAATTAAGGTTTTATCTATCTATCATCTATCTGTCTGTCTATCTATTTATTGGAAAGCCAGTTCCTAAACCTTTTGTTTTGTTGTGTTGTGTTTTCTCAATTGTTAAACTTTTACCAGCATACCACTGGTATGGCTTTAATTACATACAGAATTGTGGAGCTGGCAACTTATCTGATCCTCATTTCATCATTCTACCGGGCTTACCAGCTTCTGGATGATAGAGTATATTCTGGAACAGTAGAGCCAATGGCAAAATACATTTTTCCATGTCTCCTTAGCTATGAAAAAGGTCACATGGTCTGGGTAAATGATGTGCAGAATCCAATGTTAGAAAATCAGGAAATTTATATGTGATACTGATGCATATCCAGAGAAGTATCAGTTCTGGTAAGGACAAATCCCTGTCTCCTTTTGGACAGAAAGTATGCGGTGCAATCAACCTGCTCTTAAGTGGCTAGTTGAACGCTTCTGCAGTGCTGCCTTATCAAGACACAGCTTTGGCTTCTGCTGCTGGCAGGCTTGGTTAGGAATTCAGCAGTGGTGGTAGCTTGGCAAGAATTAATGAGGGGGAACCCATTGATTTGGCTGATGCATACCCATCCTTTCCATCTTAGCTATTTCATTTCTGGCCCCAGTAGCTAGATTTTGTGATCCCAAGGAGAGAGGTTGGTTGATTTCCCCTGGAGAGATTCTGCCTGTCTTTTTTTTTTTTTTTTTTTTTTAACATAAAATGTATTATTAGCCCCAGGGGTACAGGTCTGTGAATTGTCAGGTTTACACACTTCATTGTGCTTTGAAGGTTATTACTATGAAACTCTAAGATCAGTGAATACTTAACTCACTTCCATATATTCATCCACATCCCTCCTCCTCAAAGCTTCTTTACCTCTGATCTTTCAATCCTGTTCCTTTCAGAGCCCTAGGCCAAGTCAAGCTTTATTCTATTGCTTAGGATTCTGTGTACATGCATGCCCTTAGACTACTTCTATCTTTCTCTAAAGTGCATACAACTAAGTTCTTTGCTTAGAATTTAGCTAAATATAAAGATCCCCTTTCATCTTTGTCCTTAAGACAAAGGCCCCAGGAATGAAGAGTGGATGGAATATTCAAATGGCAGCAAAGAAGCCAGTGTGGTGAGAACTAAGGGGAAGGAGGAAGAGAAGTGGAAACATAGTTAGAAAGGCGACAGACCCTTAAATTATAAACAGTATAAAATATTACGAGTATTTTTTCAAATTTTAAATATTATGAATGCCATTTCAATGATTTTTTATAATACTTTTTAACCCTCCTTTTATCCCTCATGTGTTTAGAATTTTCTCTCCTTCCTTCCTTCCCTCCTTCTTCCTACCCCCATCTTTCTTTCTTTTCTCTTTTTTTTTTGAAATGTTTTTGTAATACCTGACACTAAAACCCAGGGTATGAATAACAAAGACTTCCTGAATGGGCCACCATACTGGCTGCTTTAAGAGTTACAAGCAACTTTGGGTCATACTGTTGAAATCAACTAGACCAATTTAAGTATCACGAGCATCTTACAGCCAGGACAAAATGTAGAGTTAGCTTAGGTATCACCTTCTCCATCTTTTCATCTGCAAAAATCTCAAATAGATGGATAGTCAACTTCTAAGTGAAATTTAACAACAGAAATCCTATTGCTTTATTGAAATATTATTGTCATTGTTTATTGAAATACTATTGCATTTGAGAATGGCTTTGGTTGCTCTAAACTTTTTGTTTTGACTTAAAATCTATATTCCTGAAAATTTTATCTACTGGTGGTATTCATGTTCCTTGGGTTGGGGGAAAAAAAGACCTGATTCCAAATCAGGCAGTCCTTCATATATTCCCTTACCTTTCTCCTTCAGTATGAATTATGAAACACACTACCACTTATATATCATCTTGTTTTTAACTTATTTTACAATCCCCATGGAGACTGGTGACAAGAATGTATATAGAGGTTGAAATAGATCCAGCACATTTCCCCATCCACCCAAACTTGTTTTTCTGAAGGAAGCCATGACTCTGAATCTTAATATCCCATGAATTATATCTTTTTTTTTAAAGATTTTATTTATTTATTTGACAGAGAGAGATCACAAGTAGGCAGAGAGGCAGAGAAAGAGGGGGAAGCAGGCTTTCCTGCTGAGCAGAAAGCCTGATGCGGGGCTCGATCCCAGAACCCTAAGATCATGACCTGAGCCGAAGGTAGAGCCCCAACCCACTGAGCCACCCAGGCGCCCCTCCATGAATTATATCTTAATACCTTTAGATGTATTGTCATCTGCCAAATGAAAGAGTCAAAATGATATGTAGGAAAGCTTTTCCAACCAAGCTACTTAACTTAATTCCTCAATAGAAAGAACAAATTCATGGTATCTTAGAATAAAGGAGACCTTCAATAATCACTTAAAGCATGTTTAGAGACTATTGTTATGAATATGGCTTTAAAGCATATCGGTGGTCCAATGGACCAAAACAGTTGGCCTCATCTGCTCATATATTTAGGGCAAGTCCATCAGAATGTTCAGCTTTCTTTATTAATAAAATAGTCAATTTATATGTTCATTAAATTTTTCTAGCCTTGTGTCTACCAAGTTCTGGTTTTTCAGACTCAACTTTTAAAGAAGAAGATGAAAGAGATAAAACTTATTTTTATACCACCAGAAATTTAAGAACATTCAAAAGTATATCCATCTATTGTGTATCAGGCACTGTATTATGCACTTGAGGTAGGTGATGAACAAGATCCAAAGGTCCTCTGTTAACAGATGTCTAAAGAACAGTAGATTATATTCATCTGGAGTTTTGCTCAGAGGTCAGAGCTAAAATTAAAAATGTGAGAGTCTTTGAAGCTGACAAATGCTTCTTACTTTTCAGAACATTTTCAAACTGTGTTCTGGAAACTTGAGCTCTTTGAGACCTTTCTATGCATTCGATCTTAAAGCACTAAGAAATGTTGCAGAAAAGCAACTAGTTGACCATGTTAACCAACATTTGCTAATTATTTACTGTGAGTCCTCGTCTCACTGAAAGCCTGACAATATCTCACAGAACTGGTTTTACAGAAAAGAGGATTAGAAGACTGAATTATAGCACATGTCATTATTCAAACAACTTCCCTGAAATGTCAGTAATATCAACATTCTCATGAATGGTCATATCTTTTACTATTAAAGCATGGGATAGAAGGCAAATATGACCATAATAAAAGTGTGGTCACTAGATTTTATAAAAGTTTTCTCTCTTTGTTGAAGGGTTTGGCATTTTATCTACAGGAAATGCTAAAGTCACCTGCATATTCTTTAAGACTTTTCTAGCAAAAACTAGAAGGGCAATACATATTGGCATTGAATTTTAAACCTCTTAATTCTCTGGATATTTCCCTATGCATCATATCAATGGCCATAGGAAAACTAAAATAGAAATCAATGTGGCCTATGTAGATAAAAAAGGCACATGGATGTGTGTAAGGATGTGTGTTCATTTGCATGATGAATTTACTTTATTTTTCCTGCTTTCTCTGATCCCTGAGACACAACATGCACCGATTTTTGAGCTGTCAAGATGAATCCTTTGTGGCCATCACCTTGTTCATAAAAACCTAGAGGTTTTAAGAAAACACTGTCAAATGATTATTTAAAAAAAAAAAAAATGCATTCAGTTATTCTGACCTTGCCAGGCTTGTGAGCTCAATGGTTGGAGAAGAAAAGAAACAGAGGATGAGACTGCCAAGCAATGCTTGTTGTGAGCAAGAGACTTTTTTTGGATCACTAACAACACAGACCATGCTTAGGTGTGTGGGCTTTTTATGGCTGCTGTTATTTCTCTGGCTTTTATAAAAATATGTTTTACAGGTGAATCAAAGCTTATAAAATGAGAAAGAAGGGATGAAGAGGAGCTGGTGTGGAATATTTCAGCAGTATTCAAATAAAAATAAGGAAAACAAATGAGAGACTGATGTCTTTTACTTAGAAACCAAGGAATGTGGGTGGGTGGAATCAAAGCTACTGACCAACTGTACCTGCTGGTAATAATTAGGTCAGGCTGCTGAGAAAATGAAACACTGTGTATTTTAAAATTTATATTTCTTAATTTTTTATGCAAGTGGGCACTAAGCACGTGCCTCCATCCAGCATATGGCTACCACGTGCCTGAGTTTTGCACAGGAATGTTGCACCTTTGGACTCACAGGGAAGCTGGATTTTATGGTGATTTTTGGGCTCTGGTTCATCCCTCCTGCTGGTTCTAGGTAAGTGCTTATTGGCATCAAACCGATTTGACCACCTGCAGCATGTGAGGCTGGGATAAGAGAATGAATTCAGGACATTCTTTCCCATATAAAGTCAACTGATTAAGAAACTTCCTTTATATCAGCAAATTCGACTTATAGCAATACCTTGATTGGTCTTTGATTGAATAACTGGTGGAATGTATCCTAACCTAGTTGACACATCAAAAAAGCCATCACAACTTCCCAAATAAAAAAAACTTTTCACCTATTTTCAGTTCTAAGATCAGCACTGGAAGAACCCAACTTAACATAAGGCCCTTGAAGACTTAATGAAAATGTGCTCTTGTCATATTTTTCTCCCACTACATTTATCCTCATACTTTTTGATCATGCACAAATATTTCCCACTTACCAAAAAAATTTCTATCACTGTTTTCCAGGGTTTTTCCCAATTTTTTGAGCGTTCTGCCCTTAGCACAAATCCCACTTTCTAAAATTCTAGCTCTCATCTTGCAAATGACAACAGTGATAGTCACTTGGATGCATGCAAATTATTTCCATACTCTCCAGCTTCTGGCCACACTGTACAATACTTCTACCCTCATCCCTCACACATTTTATATTTTGTCATGGTCTCATGAATTGACTTGGCCAGAGAAATTTGAGCAGAAGTGCTATGTGTCCTTCTGGATAGAAGCTTAAGAGTGATTCCATTGAGTGATTCCCACATTTCTCTTTCTTTTCTTGTGTCTTATGGCTTATGAGAAAACCAATGCAGCTTAAGTGCTACAATGAGTACAGCCTAATCCACACTGAACATGTATCATGAATTAGGAATGTGTGTGTGTGTGTGTGTGTGTGTGTGTGTTAAGCTACTGAGATTTTGGAATGGTTTGGTAGCTTAGCCTAACCTATCTGATTCTCTGATCCAGCCAGTGCAAATTAAGCTCTCTTTGCCTTTGTTCAGTATCACTGTATTTGTGTTATGAGTAAAATATTTATTATAGGCTATTTTAAAAAGTTCTATACATGTACCTATGAAATTATAGTTTATGGAAAATAAAGAAGTGTTTTACTCCATTTTTAATTGTAACCCCAGTATCAAACAATGCCTTGAATATAATAGTAAATTATGGTTAAAATTAATTAACTGGAAAGTCCAAAATTTCTAGTACTTTATTGGGATTTCTATCTCACTCTATATGAAATAAAAAATTCACTCATATGAATTTTTCTATTGTCAAAAAATGCTGACAGCATCACAGAATTGATGGAAGGGTTGGACATTTTAAGTAAATTTCCCATTAGACTAATAGAAAATTATGACAATATTTAATCATAACCTACCGGTAGCCAGTGGATTATCTATAACAAAATGAAAAGAAAAAATTCCAGAAAATCAGAAATGTAACATTTCATAGTGTAAATTGTATTCTGCCCTTTGCCTTCTTAAGTAACATAAATGCATAATGATCTCTCTTGTTCCAGAGAAGCACCCTGACATCTTTATTATATTTGCCTTTATCTGGCATTTGATCTGTTCAGACCAACAATGTCTCTATTTAATACTTCAGTTAAACATATCCAATTAAACTTTATACTGACCTTCTTAAACAAGGCATCTCAACTAATTCCAAACCTGAGAGTATTATACGAGATGACTTTTTTTCCTATTTGCCTATGGTTTGGGAAAGTTTAAAAAGTAGAGAACGCTTGCACAGGAAGAAATGTCAAGGATAAATTTTTAATATGTGTTCACTATTACCATGACTGCCCCGTTGAAGGTACAACAGAAGTAATTTTTCCTTAAAATTTATTAAAAAAAAATCTATCAATATGTCATTATTGACCAACTGTTTGTAAGTAACATTATACGCAGTTATACCTAGTGCTTGTACATCACCTGTCATGGGCTGAATTGTGTTCCTCCCAAAAAAAGATATGTGGAAGCTCTAACCCCCAGTATGTCAGGATGTGACCTTGTTAGGAAATGGGGTCATTGCAGATGAAATTAGTTAATGAAGTCATACTGGAATAATGTGGGCCCCTTTCCGATACGGTTTACATCCTTATAAGTAGACTACCATGTAAAGGCAGGGGGCATGAGGGAGAATGACACATGATAACAAAGGCAAAGATTGAAGCTATGTAGCTGTAAACCAAGAAATACCAAACACTGTCAGTAAACCTCCAGAACCTGGGAAGAGGCAGGGAGTAATTCCTCACAGGTTTCCAATGGAACATGGCCTTGCAACACTATGATTTCAGACTGAGAGCCTCCAGAAATATGATATGATTAATCTCTGTTTTAAGCTACCCAGTTTATGGTACCTTGATAAAGCAGCCCTAGGGATGTGATATACTCCCTAACCATCCAAAGTACCCACAGTGGGATGGCAGGAATGAGAACCAGGCAGTAGAGGAAAGCAAGATAAAGATACGACAGCTACCAGCACGTGGCAGTATGGAAGGCATTACTCTGACCCTCAAATCTATGGTCAACTAATCTTTGACAAATTGTCCAATGGAAAAAAGACAGTCTCTTCCACAAATGGTATGTTCCCATTCCACAAATGGGAAAATCAGACAGCCACATGCAGAAAACTGAAACTGAACCATTTCCTTACATCTTATACAAAAATACACTCAAAATAGATGAACGATCTAAATGTGAGATGGGAATCCATCAAAATCCTTGAGGAGAAGACATGCAACAATCTCTTTGGCCCCAGCCACAGGAACTTCTTGCTAGACGTGTCTTCAAAGGCAAAAGAAACAAAGGCAGAAATGAACTATCAGGACTTCATCAAGATAAGAAGCTTTTGCACAGCAAAGGAAATAGTCAACAAAACCAAAAGACAACTGACAGAATGGGAGAAGCTATTTGCAAATGACATATCAGGTAAAGGGCTTGTACCCAAAATCTATAAAGAACTTACCAAATTCAACACCCAAAGAAGAAATAATCCAATCAAGAAATGGACAGAAGGCATGCACAGACATTTCTGCAAAGAAGACATCCAAATGACCAACAGACACATGAAATAGTGCTCCACATCACCTGGCATCAGGGAAATACAAATCAAAACCACAATGAGATACCACCTCACACCAGTCAGAATGGCTAAAATTAACAGGTCAGGAAACAGCAGGTGTTGGTAAGGATGCAGAGAAAGGGAAACCCTCCTACGTTGTTGGTGGGAATGCAAGCTGGTGCAGCCGCTCTGGAAAATAGTATGGAGGTTCTTTAAAAAAAAAAAAAAAAAAAAAAATAGAGCTACCATATGACCCAGCAATCACACTACTGGATATTTACCACAAAGATACAGATGTAGTGATCCGAAGAGGCACCTATACCCCAATGTTTGTAGCAGCAATGTTCATAATAGCCAAAGTATAGAAAGAACTCAGAAGCCCATTGACATATGAATGAATAAAGAAAATGTGGTATAGGGCGCCTGGGTGGCTCAGTGGGTTAAGCCGCTGCCTTCGGCTCAGGTCATGATCTCAGGGTCCTGGGATGGAGCCCCACATCAGGCTCTCCGCTCAGCAGGGAGCCTGCTTCCTCCTCTCTCTGCCTGCCTCTCTGCCTACTTGTGATCTCTCTGTCAAATAAATAAATAAAATCTTTAAAAAAAAAAAAGAAAAGAAAAGAAAATGTGGTATATATACACAATGGTATATTACATAGCCATCAAAATACTAAATCTTGCCATTTACAATGACATGGATGGAATTAGAGAGTATTGTGTTAAGTGAAATAAGTCAATCAGAGAAAGATAATTATCATATGATCTCACTCATATGTGAAATTTAAGAAATAAGGCAGAGGATCATAGGGAAAGAGAGATAAAAATGAAGCAAGATAAAACCAGAAAGGGAGATAAACCATAAGAGACTCCTGATCTTCTGAAACAAACTGAGGGTTGTGGGAGGGAAGGAGGGTGGGGATGGGATAATTGGGTGGTGGACTTTGGCGGGGTATATGTTGTAATGAGCACTGTGTATTATATAAGACTGATGAATCACAGACCTGTACCCCTGAAACAAATAATGCATTATATGTTAATTAATTAAATTTTAATTAAAAAATAAAACTCCCATTCCTTGCCAAAAAATTTAAGAAATAAAAAATTAAAAAATAGTTAAAGCTTTCAGAGTACAGGTAAAAAAAAAAAAAAAAGGAAATGTGTTAGTCCAGAATGGCGGTAGTGATGTTTCTGCCTGGTGAAGTATTCGAAAAGTTCAGATTCAGAGTCACTCTGTAAAAAAAGGAAAGCATGGCTAAAAAGGTCATGTGACAAGGAGAAGGAAGCCCTTAATCTTAAGGTATAAGCCTGCCTCTCAGTAGTTACTCACATTCTCCCTATGTGTTTGCCTCCTCCATGCACAGAATTCTCACATAATATTCCTATTCCTCAAAGCAAATGCAACATTCATTAGGCAATGTAAACAAGTCAGGACACAGAAGTACGGGTTCTTTTGTATTTTTACAAACAGCTAATTCCTTTTTTGCTTTTGTTTTTGTTTTTGTTTTGTTTTTGTTTTTGTTTCCTGGCTTTTAGGAAAATTGCAAACACAGACATTCTAAACATAGTTTAAATTAGAAAACCTGATCTCTACTCTCACATTCAGATTCAACCGTTTCTAATCAGCTCAATACATTAATTTCCAGAAAACATTTCCTAAAATGTTCTTAATTGGAATATGAACAGCCTTAAGAATAACATGAAACTGAGAAGAAAAAGATTTGGATAAAGTACAAGCCTAAAACATAAGACCAGATGAGCTATGAACAGTTTACTTTAAACAAGTGTATTATTAAAGGAAATTGCTTAATATTCAAACTCGTTAAGTCAAGTTCAATAATTATTTTTTCTCTTTAACTCTTTTCGGAATCAAGGCAAACCACACTGAGCTGTTTCATCAGACCGTGTTTGATTTGTAAATACAGGGTAAAAGAATAAAAACAATAGAAACATCCTATTAAAAATCAGACTAATTGGCAAAATGCCCTTTTAGCTCTTTCAACAGATTTAAAAATCTCAGCCAAGCATCTGAATTTATGGTGGTTTTATCTTTCATCACTGTTGTCAGGTGACCTTGATCTGTTCACTCAGAATTTAGTTCTCTGCAGACTTCCAAAGTGTAAATCAGCCCTTGAACTTGGTCATGAAAGGACATTTGACACAGAGAGACTAAAATATGTCTCTTTTGTGGAAATGTTTACCCTGAGTTGATACCGAATTCTTCTTCTTCCAATTACTCACACATTAATTTCAACTTTGTTTTTCTAGTCTCCTGCTCGCCTCCCTTGACTGACAGGTATATTAGCTAAGTTTGTCAGGCCAGTTGCCTGGCCCCCAGAGAAAACCCAGGAAGGGCTGACCTCATGCTCACAGCAGGGACGGCCAGCTCAGACTTCTCTATCAGTCAGCGCCTGCGAAGACTAGGCGGCAGGGTCTCAGCGGCCTTCCTGAGTGAGCTCGTTGATAAAGTTGATCCCATCAGGAAGGAGAATATTGGGCAGAGTCCAGTTGTATGGCTTATGTTGAGAGTGAACTTTTTGACATTTCAAATCTGCCATATCAAATTAAGCAGAATAAAGCCGGCTGTTTGCCCGATTATTTATAACATCACAGGAAACTTGGAATGACTTATAAAAGAATGGAAATATTTCTCTTTCCTCAGAAAGAAGCTTGCTTCTGCCAAGATACACAGCAACTGGCTGGGTATGGGAATGGTGCAAAAGAGTTCCCACTTCCAAGGTTATTAAAACATACCTGGGCTCATTTAAAAGCCCAAACCGAGTATGAGGATGAACAATGTGGGGACAGCCTGGGGTGCCACAGTGAACTCTCACACAGCCCCTGTTTCATAGACATGAAAAAGCAAAGGTAACAGGAGCATTTGATTTTGCCGAGAATGTTGCTGACCATAACCTTTGGCCAAAGGTGTTTATCACCTTAATAAGCCCCAAAGGATGCAGCTGAAGAGGGTGACTTTGAAAGTGGTTTTAACATCCTTGCACATTTACCGAACCGCACTGAGACCAAGAATCACTGATGAAAGCTGGCAATGGACTTTGGAAATATAAATGCTGCACACATGAAAACCATGTGGGTATAATTTTACTTGTTCATTGCAAGGCAATGTGGGATTCATGTAAATAATTTGAGAATGTGGAAATAATAGGAAGCTTTTAGTTACCCAGAATCTTAACCATCCAGAGATATCAATTATTAACATTGGAGTGTATTTCTTATTAGTCTTCTGTTCTATGCAAAATAATGCCCACACTCAGAAATCATCTATGAAAAATTGCATTGTTAACTAATGTGTTTTTTAACTAAACTATATATGTACACACACGCATACACTCGCACACACATATATATATACATAGATACACACATTTATATATTTATTTCATATTCTTCATTATCTTTGAAAACCTTACTGAAAACCTTACTGAAAAAACCTTACTGTTTACTGAAAGCATAATATTCAATCACTTGGATATTTCATGATTGTTGAAAAAATTCTTTTTTGCTGATTATTTGTTTACCATTTTTCCTTTTTTTGCTATTACAAAAAATGTCACAGTGTATATCCTCATATAGGAACTGTCTTGCTTTGATATTGCTTTAGGGTAAGTTTTTAAAAATGTTTTTAATTGGGTCAAAAAAATCTAAAATTTTCAGACTCTTTTTTTATTTTATTTTATTTATTTATTTGAGAGAGAGAACATGAGCAGAGGGAGTGAGATAGGGAGAAGCAGCAAAAACTCTCCACTGAGCAGGGGTTCAGATGAGGGGTTTGATCCCATGACTCCAAGATCATGTCCTGAGCCAAAGGCAGATGCTTAACCGATTGAGCCACCCAGGCACTACTCTTTATGACTTTTAAAATACATTTCCCAAATGCTTTCAAGAATGTTCTCACAAATTAACACTGTCCTAGGGTAGATGTTACCCTGAACAGCAATTTTCAAGGTTATGA
Organism: Enhydra lutris kenyoni; assembly: GCF_002288905.1. Classification (NCBI taxonomy): domain Eukaryota; kingdom Metazoa; phylum Chordata; class Mammalia; order Carnivora; family Mustelidae; genus Enhydra; species Enhydra lutris. Next base: position 10,917,225 of record NW_019154104.1, on the reverse strand, counting down.
ATCAAGATTCCCGTGTCATCATCTTGAACTCCTTGAACACACTTTTTTCTGGCATCTTCTTTCTATGCAAACCTCAATTAAGTATGTAAGATAAGTTGCTATTCTTTGTTCAAGGGGGACAGAAGGAATATGATTATATTACAAAAAATATGTATATTCATGTGTAAACCTTATCCATTTCTATTATGTATGATCCTCAAAATGTGTTTCTATAGTTACAAAATTTTCTAGTCTCTATCTGATTATGTAATAGTGGTGATTGTTTAAAAATACATTTAATTGAAAACTGGAACATCAAAACCATTTGTGTGCTTATTATTTGGAGGACTCACTTATTTGCTGAGATAGCACACAAATTTGCACAAAAGGCTGATCAGTGTGTTTATGGCTATGAGTCTTATGCCCCTCACCTTCTGTGTATGGTTCCTTACTGAAGAGGTATGGCTCTTCCAGGTGGGAGGGACCAAAACCCCATTAAATCGAGTTCCTCAAGCACAATCAGACCAAAGACAGAGGAGAGCTGAGGGAAAATGAATAGATATCTATGTATCGAGTTATCTACATAGATAGAAAGACAGATAGATAGGTAGAATAAGACAGGAGATTAGAGGAAGAAGATAAAAGAGGACTGAAGTAAGGAAAAAGCATAGCAGATGAAGAGAGAAAAGGAAGAAACACAGGAAGGGGCACTATGCTCTGCAAAGTGCTTTTAGCCATTTGTGACAAATCTGCCTTTACCTGTGCTTTTTCGCCTCCTGAAAAGGGCCACATGAATTAGGAGACAGAGACAAGGGCCGAGGGTGTAATTTTCTACCAGAACTTATTCTGGGTTATTTTTATGAAGTCTTCTCCTTCTGATTCTCCCCTCTCCAACCGCCCCCTTCTTCCTCCTCTTTATCTCCCTCCTCCTCTTCATCCTTCCCCTTCTCCTCCTTCTTCTCTCTCCACCTTATTTCTCCCAGGACAGAAAGGAGACATGTATATTGGTTCTTCACATTTCACAGCACTGGTTTTGGGAGCCATAGGGTAATAGAGCTGAAAAAAAAAATCAGCTCTTTCATAGGTATTTTTTTCTATACACTTTAAACATCTGGATTCTTTCTTTATTTTCTTAAAAAATGAGTTAGAACAGAACCATCATATCTAGAGCTTATTTGAGGCACTGTAAGTATCATGATATAAAATAAAATATTTTAAAAATTACTCTTTTTTTTTAATAAATTCACCAAGTTCATTATCTTGTATTTAGGAAGAACCTAGCTTGAGACTACTTTTTGGTTGCTGGAACAAAACAGAACAACCTGTTTCATTTTCTGTATACAGACATACAGACACAATGAATATATATGTATATGTACATATATATATATGCATGTACACATGTATACACACATATAGATTGATATTCCATTCACAGGTAAGTTATATTTGTCTCATAAAACTAATGATGCTATTTTGTTAAAACGTTTCCCCTTAAACATTTACACATTTGATTCTTTTTAAGTTCTTTTTAAATTCTAAAGCAAAGGCTTATAAAATAATATTGTGTTGTTTAACTTTCCCCACATTTTACATAAAGAGCTTGATTGCTTGGAAAACATTGTAAAAAAGTCATTGTAGAGTTAATATGAACGTTGCTGCCCCTTTAATTTTCTTAAAAAGAATATTCACTAAGTGAAAAAGGATTTTTAAAATGTGTTCCCTTTTTTTTAACTACATATCTGTGGGATGCCAAATTTTCTTCCTATATCTCAACCAAAACAAAATATTAAAACAGCAAATGCAGAAGATACGACAATCCAGTTGTCTTATTAAAACATATATTAAAGAAATTTACATTAATGTAAAGAAAAACTATATAGGAATTCTTCTCACTAAATTATTTTTTTTATTTTGGAAAATGTAATTATTTTTATGTTTTTATTCTTAAATCAATGGTGTCATTGTTATTTCAAAAGACTATTTTTCTGTTTTGATTTATAGTACAGTAAGTATTGATAGATTAGAATATTATTTTATATTTTTAGGCAGTTATCTTATATTTTTAAAAAAAGGAAGGTTGGACTAGATTTTTTTCTTCTCAAAATGTAGTTTGAAATGATCTATAATAGATCTACTTGAAGTACTGGTTAAAATATAGATACTGAGACTTGCCCCAGACTCACCAAGTCAGAATCTATGAAAGAGAGGCCTTTCAAAAGAGGGACCTTGGAGATTTTTCAGGTTCCTTTAAAATTTGAGTGTTACCTATCAGATGACCTCTGTTGATTTTGTTCCAGGTGAATAAACACCAGAATCTCTGAACCTCTATCTCCTGCAAGGGCAGGCTGAATGCCTAGGTTACCCCTGGCTCCAAGACCATCTACACATTTCTCCTTTACAAGGTTGGCAGACAAAAATAGAGTACACCCAGTTAAATTTGAAATTCAGATAAACAATGAATTCTTTTAGTATAAATATGCTGTATTTAGAAGATTGACTATATATATATATATATATATATCAATTATTGGATAAATATTCAATATTTGGGTTATATATATAGTCCAAATATTGTGTGGAACATATTTGTCCTATTTTCTGTTTGTGTGCTTTGTTTTGCTAAATCTGTCAGGCCTATCATTTTTCCACCATTACTTCCAGGTGGTACTATCCGTAAACAGACTAAGTGAGACAATATGGGAAAGTCTTACCCACAAGATTTATTAATTGCCTAGACTTAGGGTCAGGTGGGAAATGGCTGAACCCAGAAACACTCTTATAATAACAGTTAAGCCTTTATCCATGATCTCACACTCTTATAAAGCAAACCCCTCTAAACTTTCCCCAAATTTCTTTCAGAAAGCATCTCCATGGAGCTCACATGGCTCTGCTTCCAGTTACTGCTTACTTCATCGCACTGTGGTATTTCTCATTTTAAAGTCATTGGCTCATTGGAAGCAACCTCATTGCCAGAGCGACTGGGAGGAGAGAACATGCAGTTAATCTCTAATGAAGCCTTGTTCCATTATGTCAAAATTCACCTTTCCTTTTACTTGTCCTTACATGTGTCATCTTAAGAATGTAAACATCTTTGGGCTCCCTTTTATTTTGTCTGCCTCTCCAGGTCTCAGGGACCTCTGTTCACACTGGTAATGTTCTGGGTTCTTCCTATTTCTACTAACCGATATGTTCTCCTCTTCCAAAAATACAGATTTCCCTCTGAACAATATTGCCCATTCAACAATCTTTCTAACTTTTTCTGATTCTACTTGCTGTACAGAACAAGATGGTTTTCAGATTTTGCTGTCAAAGAAGGATTCTGTTTTAAAGAAAGTTTTCGAAAATAAAATAGAGAAATGTTTTAATATCAACTTACCAGTTAATATTTCCCTTTTCTACCTACATCAGCTGCAACTAACAACCTGTAAAGACAGTCTTTCATTTTTATTTATCCTTCATTGAGTAGAGGGTGGTTCTGATTTTCTCATATCTGGCATTCTTCTCAAATGACTTTCATAGCTGATTTCTACTTTGGCAACTGCCATACCAGGTTCCCACTTATAACATGGTATTTGGCCTTGTTTAGGGTCCAAATGAGAAACAAGATGCCGCCTTCAAAAACTGAAGTTACATCTTATGCTAACAAGGATGTTCTCCTGAATTTTAAAAGGTAAGTGTTCCTGTTTCCATTCAACCCAGAAGTTTAAACTAGAACTTGACTTTGGGAAACATCTTACTAAAAAAAATCTTAGTAAATAACTTGAGTGGGAGCTATGTTTGTGATTGGTGAATTATGTCAGATTTTTTTCAGGTAGTTAATTGACTACCCCCAGAAAACTCCATTGTGATACCTTCAGATCTATTTGTTTTTAAAACTGATGGTTTCAACTAATGCAAAGAAAGTATCAAGTTCTCACATCCAGCCAGATTGCAGAAAGAAAAATTAAATGAACCATTTATATTTGTCTACACTGCATAAGATAATTCTCTAGCTGAGCTATGTTGTTTTCTTTAAAACAGAAGTTTTCCTTTTTTTTCTTTTTTAATTATTTACTGTCTAAAAGTCTGTGTCTGCTGTCATTACCCACACTTGTCTGATAACCATTGTAGGTTTCTTTTAAGAACAGTACTTTTACCAGGTTCATATTTCTCTAAGCTTATTTTTTCCTCATACTGTAAAAATAAGATTATAAGAATATTAAAGGGAATTTTGAGAAAAAAAATCACATTGTTAACATTACCTAGCAAAACTATTTTTATTTACTTAGGTTGCTTTTCATTCCCTTTTTTTTTTTCAAACAATATGTACATATTTGTTACAGTTACAATAAAATTTGGTGCATGTTTTAGTTTTGGAAAATTTTTATTTCATATGGTTATTTTAAGAATTACATGGCAATATAAATGTGAATGTATTCGGCATACCGCCTATCAGATAGGTACTTAAACTGATCTTTGAAGCTGTGACTCTAAGTTAACTTTTTTTTAATATTGTAAAGTATACAATATCTAATCAGGATGGTGCCTCAAAACTCAGGTAAGACATTGTGGTTGCACATTTTTTCCTTTTCATTTTTTTTCCCTTTTTTTATTACAGATAATGAGAACGAAAGTTAGCCTTTTTTTTCTTTCTATGAATTTTTGGGACTGGGATTCCTATATCAGAAGATCTGAACACTGGGCTATCAAAAGATTATGTCAGTTCCCATTGCCATCAAGATAGTAACAGCATCATCAAATTATCAGGATAGTTTCTTACTAACCTGAAATCTGATAATAAAACAAACCTATAAAATATTGTTTATTTTTATTAAGTGTCTTTCTTTTATTTCTTGCATTACCATGAAGGCCAGACCTTTTCTAAAATTCTATGTGCTATTTAGTTTTTATTACTTATTACCTATGTCTGTTATCTGTTTCCATCTTTTTTTAAATACATTTTTTTTAATAGGTTTAAGTTATAGACTACAAGGTTTTTTGCTGGGTATGGAGAAATAATACAGTTCAGTGGATCCAAGAAAGGACTGGAAGGCTGAGAGCTCCAAAGGCAAGAACTCAGGGACCTCATAGGACACCATGGGATTTGATGGAGTCTCCAGTGATGGCTGTGGGTGCCAGAGACTTTGCCAGAGAAGGCAGATAAAGCACAACAGTGGAGAGAGGATGGCGATGATGGTAAAGTAACAATTCCCACTCTCAATACTATCTCCTTAGGTACATTAGACATTCATTTCTTATTGCCCGTGATTTTTTTTTTTTAATTGGATCCTTTAGGAAAGCTAAATCACACCATCAAACTTCTCTTTGACCAAGATGCTCCCAACTATGTCTGGTTAAAAAATCTTTGGTAGAAAGAAAGGAAAGTGAAAAACCTAAATTTGATGCAGTTGGACACTATTTTTAGCCTGTGAGAATGTTCACAATCCCCTTTGCTTCAAAAAGGAAAATTGACAAACAAATAAATAGAAAAATAGTTAAATAGACATGTAAAGAAGCACTTTATGAATCCTTGGGTCGGAGGTTGTAACTGTGGATTCCTTAGGAAATAAAAACATAGACAATTTGAGATATTCACTTCTTCCTAGTGCCTCTTCCTCTTTTCTCCCTCTTTATTTTTATTGTCATCAATTTAAAGACTCAAGAAAAGAAACAGAAATATATATATATGAAATATATATATATATACATTATGATAAGAAATATCATATTTATTTTTTAGAAATAAATAGAAATTTAGAAAATTTCTAAATAGAAATTTAGAAAACCTTGTATTTATTTATATATATTTAAGAAAGATTAAATATATATAATCTACTTCAGATGATTATCAGAAAGTGGTTGTTGACCTCTGATACCAAGACAGAGAAAGAGACTCAAACCTGAATACTTGACAAGCGAACCCAAGGAAGTGATAACAGTTTACTATTTTGAGCAGAAAAAGGATATGATGAGTTAAGCACCGAAAGGATATAGATATTTCACAAATTTGCATGTCATCCTTGCCCACGGGCCATGTTAATCTACTCTGTATCCTTCCGATTTTAGTATACATGCTACTGAAGTGAGCACAGGATGTAGATATTTCAAAAAACACTATATTACCACTCCAAGCATCACCTAATAATTAATTAACATATGCTTGATTCATGTCACAATCTGCTTGTGTATTAATAAGCTTGTTCTGTTTTCCCGCATGTGAAAAATGGGAGATGCAAAGAGGGTTTCCCTACTTTTGACTTTTCACCAGGCATGATAAGTAAAGTACAGTAACTGGACTTTCCAATATCTCCTGGCCCTTTGAGAAAAAAGGCAGCATTAAAAGAAATAAATTAATTTAAAATGGAGGGGGAATCGGTTGCAAAATAGGTGTAAAACTTTACTTAAAAGCTATTTCTACTCATGGCATTTTCTCTGCATAGTGTAATAGAGTTACAGTTGCAGTAATGGTTTGCTTACGGGCAAGCAATTAGGCACCTGCCGTCACTCCACAGGATGTAGATTTCACATGAATAGCTATTTTATAAATAAACAAATAGAAACTCATATATGTAATGGCACAGGCAAACACTGCTTGGATTTTAAGTTTTAAAAAGACAGTTCCATACTTTTTCGAAGTCATTTGTTTCCATATATAATTGGATTCAACTCAGCCTTTTCATTTTCCACATGAATAATTAATAATGTCATTATTATCCTTATAATCCTCTATTGCAATTTATCCATAAGAGGGCTGTAATGAGTCCCTGCATTAAGGTAAATATAAGCAATATATGAGCCATGCAGATAGTCAATGTAAGTGTGCAATTTCTCAGATGTGGGCGGAAGTTTATTTTTGATTATCCGTCCCTCCTCATAGGCTTGGTGCTCTGTCCTGGGGGAGCACAATTACTACCTCAGGCTCCCTCATATGTTCTCTGGATCTTGAATTGCTCCCTGTTTTAACATGTCTTCTGCAGTCTATGGAGCTCTTTGCAATTTATTCGAAGTCATAAACAATTGATCTGAACTCTGAGCTCTGCTGTGTACCACCTAAGTGCCTACTACATTAGCTGCATGACTTTCCAAAGCCTGAATATCTTCACATGAAAAATGGGGGCTAGAAATAGTAATCACCTCATAGGTGAGTGTAGAGAATCTTCACTCAGACAGTTGGGTAATGGGTCTCATGAGCAGGACAGCTTCTCTGAGACTGAGCTACAAGGTAACAGTAAGCTGCCCTTACACTGGCCTGGGAGGTTGTACCTTCTCTATCTGTGATTGATTTGCTCTGGACCCAAAGAGCCTGGACCTCAACTAACTGCAGCAGAGCTGGGCAGCTGGGCTGGAACTGACAAATGGTTTCACCAAAACCTGTGGGTAACAAGGGAAATTAGTTTATGAGGTTTACGTGATGCAGTCTTGTAAGACTTAAGAAGAGCCAAATGATGCTAGGAAGGAAGATTGTATAAAATAAACTAGTGAAAGACAAGGGATTTCATTAATTTAGAAAACTGAACGTGTAGCTTAAAGCATGCAAAGGTGTACAAGTTGTTTTATTTGGAGAGTTCTCAGTTCTCAGATTTTATGCAAATAACATGTTAAAATAAGACTGAAAACTTCAGCAAATAGAGTTATAGAGCAGTGAAAGCCTAGACTTTGGAAACAGGTGTATCTGATCTTGAATATCAGGTTCACTGTTTAACTTTGAGACTTAAAGAAATTGCTTAGCCTCTCAAAAATCACTGTCCTTATTGGTAAAAGAATGATAATGATAGCTGTCTTAGGGTCAGCAACCAGTCACTTAGAAGATTATCTGCATGAAATTAAATCTCAATAAATTTTAGGTATAATATTGGGACAAGTAAGAAATGACGCCAAGGAACATGGGAGAGGGTGACAAATGAAATTGAAGGTCTCCTGGAAAGATAGACTTGGTTTCTAAAGATAAATTTATAATAACTCAGAAAGGAAATCACATCAGACCATTTTTTATAAAGGTTGAAATGCTCTTAATTCTACCAATTTCCTCCCAAAGATATTTATCAAAATTTACCCCCCAAAAATTGAGTTCTGAATTATTTAACTCTGATTTTAAAAATCTCTTTGATTTACAGTGTTAAAATTAAGGCAAGATTTATGAAAGGATAGGTAAGAATTTTGTATCAGAAACTATGATGCAGTCTCAGGTTAGAATAAGGTTATTGGTGGTCCTTATTTAATAGGTTAATAATTGCTATTGAGTATACAAATTTGATTTCATGTAGGATAAATATGACATTTGTGATAATTTCTATACACAATACCAGGTCTTTACTCTAGTCAGGGTTAAAATGTAAAATTATTTCTAAAGGAAATCCCAGGTACAGTTTATGTGATTCTGACCTATTGTGAACTTCAGCCACATAACCAAAAGCAGACAAGGGATCTTACTTCTTCTTGAGGCCTGAGTTTTAGTTTTGAAAATCCAAACTTTGCTGAAACATTTTCATAAAACACTGCTCTATCACCTAACTTTTCTTTGATTGTATTGTGCATGATAATACTAGGTAAAACGAACTGTTGTATTCAGAAAACATACAAAGCAGTGACTTTAACTCCTGTTCGATATTTACCTCCTACACATGGATTTTTTTCTGTGCTGTTTCTTACCTAAAGGCTCACTTTCAGCAAGAATCTGAGCACATCTCCTTCCCACAAACAACAGTCACAATTTATGTTGACACACCTCTTGCTGTCTTTGTTGCTTCCAAAGGAATTCAACAAAAACAAGGGGGATTAATGAAGGCAGTTGAAGCTCATATGCACTCAAAAACTTGCCAAGTTTGAAGTCAAATTAGGAATTGACATTAAACCTTGAAAAGTTGGTTGTAAAGAATAGGATAGCAACTAAAATTTACAGCAGAATAAAATGTTAGAGTCCTAATAAATGTTCAAGGAGAATATATATTCTAAAAGAGTAGATTCATTCCAAGGTTATGTTGGATTTCAGAGATACATTTCTGTAAGTTCCTACATAAAAAGTGGAGAAAGAGAATATTTTAACAATTCATGGAAAAAAATAGTTCTCTTAAATTACTGTAAAACTACCTATAGCTTTTGTCAATTATAATATATTTCCATTATGAGACTCTGAGAGTCACCATAATATAATTGGAATTGTGAAATGTACAAAAAACAGCAACTAACATTCTGTATCCAAAGCAGAAGCACCATACCCAAGAAGAGACTGGCCATTTTTCTACTAGTTCATTTCCTGCCAGCTCCCATGACATTTAATAAATCCCAGAATCCTAGAGCCACACCTACCTCACCTACACGTTATTAGCTATCAAATGGTTAGATGGGAACAGCACTAGTTAGATGCAACTAAAGCTTGTGTTTGATAGCAACGCCCAGAGGGTTGATTTTCAATAACTTCAATAATTTCAATAAAGCAAAATAAGAAAACTTTACTCAGACTGTCATAACAATTGAGAAAGCTGCTCTAACACTACCTCCACCTCCCAAATTCTAGAGCAATTTATCCTCTCCAATGGTCAAAGCTAGAATGGATCATAGATACAGTAACGCAAATTTAAAAGTGTGTTTGATTCTCATAATAAAGTAGCTGCCTCTAGTATTTTTCAGAGCATACTGCCAGAAATCTCCCTATACTCCCACATCATGTAGCTCTGTCTAAATAGAAATCAGAATGGCCAGAGTTATAGAAATTGATTTGCTGAGAACTGAGAAGTATTTGGCCTTGGAAATGTGAGCAATTGTTGCATAAAGAAATTAAGAACTTTCTGCAAGTAGTGGTGAAGGTCCTGACTCAAGAATATGGCCTCTCAGCACAGATAGACTTACAGGGACAAACTGTTACACCAATGAACAGAGCAAAGAAGAGCATCAAGGTGGAGATATTTCATCTGTACCTGGTTAGCACTGATGAGATGTGGAGTTTGGTGGAGCATCCCATTTATTAAGAAGCATGCATACTGTAGAATTTGCTATGTGGCAGGTAATAATCCAAGCTCATTAAAAATATTAATTATAATTATCTTCATAGCAATCTATGAGATAGGAACATACACCCATGTTTTGCAGATGAGAACGCTGAAGCACAGAGTGGTCGAGCAGCTTGCCTAAGAACACAGAGACCGTAAATGGTGTGCTCAGGATTGGTAGCCAGGCACTATACCTCTAAGCTGGTGCTGTGTTGTCAACTACAGTGATGAGTATTTGCAGAAAGTTCATTGGGGTTCTTTGCCCCAGTTTCAGCAAAGACCTCAACTGTAAGAAAATAAAAAAAGAAATTAGTACAAGTGCCCCCACATTCCAAAGAGGGGCCTTTTGCAAAAATTCAAAATCAATCAAAGTTGATTAGGTTATGCTGCCATAAAGAATGACCCTCCTCCCAGGGGCTCAATCACAGAAAAATGTGACACACTCTGAGACCCAGGCTAAGGATGAAGCCCTTCATCCAGAACACTGTCATTTGTCCTGTGAGAGAGAAAGAAGGCCCTGGCACATTTTGCATCAGTGTTTTATATGCCTATCTGTAATGATTGTTACTTCAATTTACAACTTATTGGCCAGTTAGTTACACAGTCCTTCCAACCAACAAAGGAACTAGGAGGACAATCTTACCTTGCAAGTGGAAAGGTATGGGGAGAAGGAACCATGTGAAAGAGTTGGAGGACAAGAATGTTGTGCAAACAGCAGTTCTTATCTCTACTACCAAGATAGCTTAAACCTTCTTTTTAAATACTTAGCCCCTCACCTACTCAATGACCAAAAAGTATCCAAGTATAATGGTCTTGGACATTGAAACTGGTGAGATAATATCTTTAGGAGAAGTTGTTGGAGTTCCTGGCATTGTCTTACTGTCTTCCATGGAGAGAGGAAAAACATGCTCACTTTCTTCCCCTCAAGTCTAAGTCACTACTTGCAGAGGTTAGTTTGTTCCTCTGGAATTTGGGGACCCACTGAACTGATGCCTGAGTCGCAGCTGAGCAATCATGTGACAAGCTGACCACAGCTCTTTTCTGCAGAGTATATGATATTTGCTTCAATTATGGGTCATGATGAGAGTTTCTTGTGAAATAGAAAGAAGGGAGAGAGAGATTCAGAGATAGTGAGAAAGAAAGAGAGACAGACACAGGTCAAGATAGAAGACTGAGAAAGAGACAAAATGAAACAGAAATAGAGAAAGGAGGGGGGTGTATGAGCAAGTGAGTCACTCTAGAGCCTCCTTCAAGTACTCCCACCCCCTCACCCCCCCCAGAGCTGCTCACATGAAAACATGCTCAATTGACTAATAATTAGGGAAATGCAAATTAAAGCCACTGGTCAGGTCAGAGTGGCTAAAATCAAAACTACAAGAAATAACAAGTGTTGGGGAGGATGTGGAGAAAAAGAAACCCTTGTGCACTGTTGGTGGGAATGCAAATTTGGTATAGCCATTGTGGAAAACAGTATGGAGGGTTCTCAGAAAATTAAAAATGGGATTACCGTATGATTTCTATGATCTAGTAATTCCACTTCTGGGTATTTACTCAAAGAAAACAAAAACACTAATTCAAGAAGATATAAGCCCCCCTCACTGTTTATTACAGAATTATTTACAATTACCAAGATACAGAAGCAACCTCTGTTCATCAACAGATGAATAGATAAAGAAGAAATTCCATATATATATATATATATATATATATATATATATATATCCTCACTCCTCACCTGGGAAGTTAGAGGTATATACCCATACTTGGTAGGAGTCTTGAGGAAAAGTGATATTACTAGTTAGATGGACCTACATAGTACTATGGCTTTACAGACAGACAGCTCCCTTCTCTGGAACTGACTCAATATTTGTGGAGGGGAGGTGTTAGACTCGGTGATCTCAAAGACCTTTTCCATTATTAACATTACTTTGATTTGAAGATCAAATAAAAAAGCAATTTATTTTCCTCCCCTTGATTTTTTTTTTTTTTTTTGCAAATAGGTACATTGCCCAGCAACAATGCATTCCTTGTCTTACTAATAGATCCATTAAAGAAAGCGTTGTGACCCAGAGCACAACCCACCTTATATTTCCATGAGAAAGCTTTTAAGCACTAAATTTCTACATGTATTATTTACTTTAACTTCCCATCTCTCATGGAACCAGACATGCCCTCTGTATCCTAACTTCTCCATCACCCATGAAAACACTTTTATGTGGTTAGATTTAACTTTTTAATGTAAGGAAAAAGTTTTTTGCTTTAAAAAAAATATATTGGGATTGTTTTACAATTTGGGTTTCTTAGTGTCCTAAAAAGCAGATTTCTCCAAATTGAAAATCTAGTCACATTATTCATAGTGAGGAGATCACCAATTACTTTTAAGATTTAGCCTCAAAGAGGCTTGATTTTTTTTGTCAGCATAATGGAACTCAGAAGCAAAAGGAAATCAAATTGTCTTTGAGAGGAAAAATATCTGTGGCATAGATTTTGATAGCAGAAAATACAGTCCTCTTCAGGGTAGGAAGTATCTACTTTGCTTTAGACTGGGGTTTTCAAAGTAATCAATACCTGTCTGTGTGTGTGTGTGGACAAGGTTGAAGGGATAGGAAGGAAGAAACGAGAAGTTGTTATTCATAGCTGAGCGGGGTCCCTTATAGAGTCAAAAACAATGCAATGAGGAGATAGTCCCATGGCCCACAACATCAACTGAGGTTTGAAGCTATTGCTGGATTTCCCCATGGTCTTACAGCTTCAGGCATCAGACTTGCAGTCCTTCTAACTTAGAACTACATTTTGTTTTGTTTTCAAAGCATTTGTTTTCAGTCCATTAGTTCACTGGATTTAAATTTGAATACATACCTCAGGGATAAATATCTGTGGGCACCTTCACCATGTGAGTGCTACAGAATCTTCTAGGACTTGAGCTTTCACAACTAACAATCGGCTAACAGTGGAGTCTTCTGTACCTCAGCCTGGAATCTGGGAAATGTGTGAAACTAAACACAATGTAATGGGGTCAGGCTTTCAAAATACTATCTGTATTTATTAGAACAAAGTGATGTTTCACATTATAAGGGTAAAAAATATTTTTCCTCCTTCTTTCCTGCACTAACCCTTCTATAACCAATGTGAATGAATGCAAACTCTTTGATATATTTAATGGAACAAAAGGCAACAGGAGCCTGATCTCTGGAGACCCCTACGCCAGGCTACATAATTAACTGTCCCGAATGCTTTGAGAATGTTCAAGTATATTTTATCCAATGATGGTTTTGATGACCCAGAATATCCTTACTAACCTCTAAGTGGATGTATTTGATTTGTGTGTGTGTGTGTGTGTGTGTGTAAAAACAAATGGAAACCTTATAACTTATTAGCTTCAGCTATTAATATGAAATATATTTATATATTTTTTAAAGATTTTATTTATTTATTTGAGAGAGAGCACAAGCAGGGGGAACAGCAGAGGGAGAGAGAGAAGCAGGTTCCCTGCTGAGCAGGGACCCCAACGTGGGGCTCAAGCCCAGGACCTTGGGATCATGACCTGAGCGGAAGACAGACACCTAACGAACTGAGCCACCCAAGCAGCCTTACCTATTTTTTTTAATATTTAATTTTTAAAATTTTAATTTAAAATAAAATTAAAATTAAAATTAAAATTAAATTTTTTAAAAATTTTTAAAGAAGATTTTGTTTATTTATTTGAGAGAGAGAGGATGAGAGAGAGTGAGCATGAGAGGATAGAGGTCAGCAGGAGAAACAGACTCCCTGGCAAGCAGAGAGCCCAATGTGGGACTCAATTCTGGAACTCCAGGATCCTGACCTGAGTCAAAGGCAGTCACTTAAACAACTGAACCACCAAGGCACCCATTTTTTTAAATTTTTAATTTAAAAATGTTTTTTAGTAATCTCACACCCAACCTGGGTCCCACTCAAACTCATGACTCAAGACTGAGAGTTGCATGCTCCACCCACTAAGCCAGCCAGGCTCCCCAAGAGAGTTATAATTTAATATTCTGAACATACCCATGTGAAATGTAAGTTATTAAAATAGGGTATACTTGAGTATTTCTCTACTTCAGAAAAACCGGTAAGCTTTAAAAAGAAGAGATACTAAGCCCTAGTCCCAACTTGAAATCATTATTTCAAAAATCTATTTATACTTCCTGGAATATTGGTGTCTTCCCTCTCATTCTCTTGAATCTGATGTTAGTTCTATGCTGGATAGAATCATACTTAAACAATATTCCAGAAAGAATCACCAAATTATCTTTTTTCCCTAAGATTTTATTTATTTATTAGACAGCGAGAGAAGGAACATAAGCCAGGAGAGTGGAAGGGGGAGAAGCAGGCTTCCTGCTGAGCAAGGAGCCTGATGTGGGGCTCCATCCCAGGACCCTGGGATCATGACTTGAGCAGAAGGCAGATGCTTAATGACTGAGCCACCCAGGTATTCCAGGAATACAAAATTATCTTAAAAGACAAAAATTTACTGAAGCAGAAAGGAAAACTTCCTGCCTCATACAACCTCACCTGGGAAGTTAGAGGTGAAGCTAGTCCTAAGCAATCAGAACAAGAGACATAAAAATTCAAGCCAGATTTCACTTTTTCTCTCACCCCCGATTTTCTCTGTAGTTTGGCTTCTTCCATTTGCATAGATTCTATGCTGAAGCCATAAAGCTGAAGTCACCACACACATGCCCATGAAACTGGTAGTATCAAGTAGCAGGAGAATTATCGTAGTTGTGTGTTGGTGCATCTCTGAAACTGTGTGCCTGCTGAATTCAGAAACCTGAAGAGTTAATTAGTGCCACCACCATGAGCTCAGAGGTGGCATTTTTAGGAAAATATGACATATGTCTTCAGGAGTTTGGTATATGACCCAAAGTAGCAGCTTTTGTATATGAACCTGAGAAGAATAGCTTGTGCTAGAAAAGAAGTGAAGACAGTGTATTCTTCACTCTTACAGTATAGCAGGAGAGAGATACATGATCTGCCTGTCTTTGAAGCCAAAAGAGCAAAGCTTCTGGTATCTCACCTTAGAGGAGTGCTTGACTTGTCCTGTGTTGAGGCCCGAGCACAACCCTTGCTTGTGCCCCAAGAGATTGTTACCAGCCAAGAGGAGATAACAATGACACCAATGAAAGAAGAAGGCGTTAGTCTCTTTCTCCAATCCTTTATCATCTGTCCTAAAACTTGAGGGGACGAGAAAGAAAAGCCTGTGGATCAAATGTGACATAAGAGCAAGGGAAAATCTAGAGAGAATACGAACACAGAATAACTTCCAAATAGGATTCAGGCAGACTCATTAAAATTGACAGAAAGTCATGGATTTATGTTCTGGCTATAGTGTTGTCAAGGGGAGGGCAATGAATATTAGGCTGAGAATCACTGAAGGCTGTGATAAAACAATAAATAAGGCCCCCTGTGGTGTACATTCCATCATGGTGACCAACGCTTGAACGGTTGGTCCAAAACACTGGCTTTGGAAACTCATGAAGGGCTCCCCCAACCCCAAACCTTTGATGGTTAGCCTCTGATGGTCACCAGCAGAGAGGATACTGGCTTCTTCCTTTAACCCAAACTAAGAAAATCCTTGAAACCAATTCTGATTGGCCCACTTTCATTCAGAAGTCCACTTCAGTGCCTGGTGCATCGTGTATGGATGAGAACTGTCACATATTTAGAACTGGAAAATCTTCCTCAAAGTGAAGAGACTGCTAATCCCTAAAGAATAAAGTGTTCTGAGCAGATGAAACCCTAAGTACCCTTGCCCCATGGCCTGAAAGAGAAGACTACAGCTTTTGAAAGAAGTGAGCTCACTATAGAATACTCCTCTGTTCAAAATCCTTTATTTTAGTTCAATGAACACTTTCCTCTGGTCTTTCTTCAAATCCTTTCTTTGTCATTTTGCTTGTATTCATGAGGTATTGTTTATTGAAACAAGTTGAATTTTTTTAATTTTTAATTTTTTTTGTTTTTGTTTTTAGATTTATTTATTTGATAGAGAGAGAGACACACACAGAGAGAAAACAGAAGCAGGAGGAGTGGGAGAGGGAGAAGAAGGCTTCCCACCCAGCAGGGAGCCTGATGTGGGGTTCGATCTCAGGATGCTGGGATCATGGCCTGAGCTGAAGGCAGATGCTTAATGACTAAGCCACCCAGGTGCCCCAAAACAAGTTGAATTATTAAATTAGAAGAAAAAAGACATCTTGAGGAAACCATATACAGTTGACCCTTGAACAAGGTTGGGGTTAGATGCACTACCCTTGTGTAGTCAAAAGTCCATGTATAACTTTTGGTTTCCCAGAAACTTAATTACAAATGGCCTGCTGTTGACCAGAAGACTTACCTGTAATATAAACAGTTAACACATATTCTGTATGTTGTATGTATTATATACTATATTCTTTCAGTAAAGTCAGTTAGAAAAGAGAAAATATTAAGAAAAACATAAGGAAAATACATAGTACTGTATTGCATTTGTCAGGATAAAAATCTGCATATAAGTAAACTGACAATGTTCAAATGGTGTTATTCCAGGACTAACTGTATTCTCTTTTTCTTTAGGACTTTTTTAATCCATGAAATTGTCCTTATACTATGATTCTCTCTACTTTCTTTATGGAACACCTTTTTCATAGAATATTCAGTTTCCTATTAAATCTGTAGGACCATGACATAGATTATGCATACTGACAGTAGGTGTGTGTATGCAACGTATGCATATACTTAAATGCGTATGCATACCTATTTATACACATACACAAATATAGAGAGAGTCACATCTTCTATGTAACATGCAAGCAGAGGAGTTAGACTTCACTGTTACTATAAGCTGTGCACCGCAGAGTTACGTTTTTAGATTTTCTATTTTCCATTTGCTGATTTCAGATAGAGAAGTTTTTGTGATTTCAGAAAGAGACTTGCTTGGAAATTGTTGCTTTCTTCTTTGTACTATTCTGTAATATTTTAGTTTAATTATTTATTTTTTTTATTAATTTGTTATATTATAGATCAGGTGTTATGTTGATAAAACTTCTTTTGTAAATGGTTTCTCTTGTAATTTATCCAAGTCACTTTGAAATCAGACATTAAAGACCATGTGGGGGTCATCTGAAAATAAAAATTAGCTCCTCAATTCCAGTTCCTAAGGCAATGGTAACATTGGAAGCAACCATTATGGTTTCTATTTTACTTTATATTAGCCTCATCGATTCCTGTTGGGAAAACTTTCTTGATGTCATTTGACTAGATGTTCTGTGTTCATTTCCAAGGACCATATACTCTCCTAATAAAAGCTCCTCTCCTACTGACAAGTCTTACCTTCGTGAAAGCAGCTCTTGGATGTTCATCCCTCCATACCATTACTCTCCGAGTGACGGGGTTAAAGAGACAGACTTTCTCAATTGCCACCTTGTCCCAGCACATCATTCCAGGAACATTTCCACTTTGCTAACTCACACATTTTTGAAACTATATTATTTGCATTGGAATGATTCATAGCTGAATTTAATCAGTGTAGACTCTGCAACTGTCACACCTTGCAATATATATATACTTTGATAGACAGTGACAATGTGGAATAAATTCCTAGAATGCAGTGAGAGAAGCAGAAATTTTTGATTTTTTTTATATGACTGTTTTGATATAATTCCTAGCATACTTGCATGCACAGAGAGGTCCTTCATAAATGCTTGGGAATATTCTGAGCTCAGATAACTAGTGTTATAGAGCTCGATGTGTCCTTAGAAATCTGACTTCAGTGCTTTCAGTTTTCAGAAGAGAAACTAAGGGCCATAGATGTTAACTTACTCTTTCAAAACTTTGGCAATAACCTGCTGGCAGGGGAAAGATGAACACAGAGACAGCCTCACTTTCATTCAAAACACTTTTCCCCTCACTTAACCATGCTGCCTCTTCATTCTCTAAAGTCCTAGTTAATTCTGAACATATCCAGTGGAGGAGAAAATGAGGCAATTTGTCGCTTGCTTTCTCTAGATTTATAACATAAACATCTAGATGCCATGGTTGAATTTGTAAGGTGGATAAAACTTCCAGGGGACACAATTCCATGAACGTGCATTGAATGAGTTACAGAGAAGGAATGCTTATTTCATTAAACACCTGAAGTTATTTCCTTATTTGAACCACTCTCTTGGCAGTGTGTGCTCCAAACAGGCAGCAGATCTGTGAGAATCTCACTGCATCCCAGAGGACAGTCACAACAAGAGAATAAGTAATATTCAGATGCCTTCAGAAATCACATAGAGGCACTGATCATGAGCACTTCTGGACTTACTGCATCCACCTGGTTTGGTTTCCAGCCCTCAGCCTCTGTTGTCTTCACTTTCTACTCTTTTATTTCCTTGGTAATGACTTTCTACTCTTTTATTTCCTTGGTAATGACTTCCCTGCCCCTCTCCCTCTAGCCCATTCCAGTTGACTTCCCATCACAGCTCTTCTTTATTAGGAACTCAACCCCCCCCCCATCCTCCTTCTTTCTGTTCTCTAATGTCTCATCACTTGGCTGATCCACAGATATCTGTAGATTGTAAACTCCCTGAAGGCACAGATGAAGACACTTCTGTTTCTGGTGCCAATGCAGAGTCTGGCTCCCAAGAGATGTTTTATAACTACTCTTTAGATTGATGAATAGTTAATGTGTCAAGAAAATTAAGATATTTTGGTGTTTAAAAATGATCCAGGAGGGCTATGTTAATGGCTTCACTCTAAAGCATTGGTCTTTGGGGAAGAAAAAAAAAGGGATCTTGAATTCCCTGTACCATTCTGAAGGATAAGGATTTCTTGAATGTGGAGTAATTTGACTATAATTTCTCCAATCATACCATTAAGGTGGCATCCTAATGTCCAAATATAAAGCTTGTGCCAGTAGTAAGAAGGCCAGAAATAATATTAGCCAACATACCTAGGGAGAGTGCTATACATGACCTACTTCTCAAGACAATAGTTGACATTTATTTTTCCTGTCATTTTCTTTACCAGGAACATGTAAGTAACTCCAGAATCTTTTGGGTACAAAGGAAAGGACCATAGAGATCATTTGATCCTAGGGAATTCCTACCTGGTTCTTAAAATCCATGGGGCCCATTAAACTTTGCAGTATTTCAAAATCCCTGACAATGATATAAGCTAACAAGTTGTTTTTACTTTTTCCTGAAATCATAGAACTCCCTGGTAATTCTCCTTGTACTAACAGTTTTGAGGTCAGTAAGAAGTTCTGATTGACAGCCATGAATTTTTTTAAATTCATAAATAAAACTTGGGTATGCCTGAATGGCTCAGTTGGTTAAGCGTCAGACTTGTGATTTCTGCTCAGGTCATGATCTCAGGGTTAAAGGGTCCAGCCCCACATCGGGCTCCCTGCCCAGTGCAACATTTGCTTGTCCCTATCCCTCTGCTCCTCCCCTCACTGTCTTAAATAAATAAATAAATAAATAAATAAATAAATAAATCTTTAAAAAATAAAATAACACTTGAATATATCACTTACAACCCAATAAGCAAATAAATGAATATTTAGAACTTGATTTTTTTACCCCAATTTTGGTACCTATCGGGCAGGAGGTAGGAATAACATATGCAGTTGTTGTTGGAGGAAACTTTTGGAAAACAGATCTAGTTCACACTCTTCAATTCATTGATGAGAACGGTGGACTCTGGAATTATTAAATGACTGGCCTTGTGTGCAAAGCAACAAAGAGCAACCCAAGGTCTTCCTCCTCCAGGACAGCACTCTTCCTCGTTCACACAGCTACTTCTGTAGGATTCAAGAAACGCAGTGTGAGCTATGTCTTACACATACTCAATCCTGAAATACTTATAAAACTTTCCGTAGGTCTTCTGGAGTTATCTCATATAACTAGGCCATACTTGCTTGCCCCTTGGGGGTTTTGAAACACATCTACAAATCCCTATGAGGTGTGTTCTTTGTTGCTTTGTGACCCAGTGGTGGCTTATTACTTCAATACTCCGAAAAGCCTACAGAGACAAATGCCTCAGAACATTTCAGGCTCTACAGTGTGTGCTAGACCAGATAAAACATGTTTGTGATACAGGTTGAACCTTCACAGTCTCCCTGCAGGATTACACTCCACTGTTCTCACTAAAGGGAAAGAGGAGATGTTAGATATAAATGCACATTAAGAGTTGAAAAGACTTTCAGTGAACAGGAGCAGTACAGGTTTAGTTCTATAACAAACCTATCCAGCAGCAGCTTCAGAGACATACACACTGGATAGTTCAGACTGGAAGAGTGTACAAATATAATGCATGATTTTCAAGTACAAATAAATTTTCAAATACAGTTACTCTACAATGAGCTGAAACCGTAAAGATCACTTGACTTCATATTTTTGGTGGAAACTAAAAATTATCATTCAATTTATCTGTATTGTATTTGTATTGTATTTCTCAACAGATTTAAAAATTCCAAAAGAAACAACACAGTTTATTCTATTGCTCAGATATTCAGCTCATGCTTTACCTGTTTTCTGAATGTTTTCTCACACACACTTTACTTTGAAACATCATTGTAATCATAGACCCCGAATATTTTTTAAAGACTTTATTTATTTATTTTAGAGACAGAGAGAGAGGAGAGAGAAAAAGGGAGGGAGTGGGGGGAGGAGAGGGAGAAGGACAGGCAGACTCCATGCTGAGCGCAGAGGCTAAGAGGGAGCTCAGTCCCACAGCCCTGAGATCATGACCTGGGCCAAAATCAAGAATCAGATCCTTAACCAACTGAGCCACCTAGGCATCCCCATAATCCCCCCAAATATGGATTATATTTATATATTTAGTCAGAGGCAAGGAATCAGATAACACCCTACATCCTACTAAATTAGAAATTATTTTTGGTCATTGGCTAGATTTCTCATGCCTACGTACAGTATCTGGCCAAAGCAGGGGTTCAGTAAAGTTATTGGGATTGTTGTCTATAATATAAAGGCAATTTTGTATAATAGAAAATTTGTTGGGATTAAAATCAATGGTTTGTTAATGGGAGTTTTTGAGCTTACCTACCGCCTTCACTGGTAAGTGCAACTTCCTAGTGAGATGTCTATCTGTGTTAGTCAGTTTGAGAGTGGTTGAAAACAATCTTGTTTTATGAGTAGAATTGTGTCTCCCCAAAATTTATATATTGAAATCCTAGTGCCTAATACCTCAGAATGTGGCCTTCTTTGGAAATAGGGTTATTCAAGATATGACTAGTTAATTTGAGACATTAAGATGTGTCTGAAACTAATATGACTGGTGATCTCACACAAAGGCTAAATTTGGAGACAGGCATGCACACAGGAAGAATGCCATGTGACGCTGAGGCAGAGATCAGGGTTATGCTTCTATAAGCCAAGGAATGCCAACAATTTCCAGCAGACCACCAGAACCTAGAAGAGAGACATGGAACAGGTGTTTTGTTGTTGTTGATTTTCCATAGCTCTCACAAGGAACCAACTCTACCTATGTCTTGATCTTGGACTTGTGGTTTCCAGGACGATGAAACAATATATTTCTGTTCTAAATCACCTCATTTGTGGCACTTTGTTACCGCAATCTTAGAAAACTAATCTACTTGCTGATGCAGTTCTGTATTTAAAATAGTTATTTAATTAGCACTTCTCAATACATCTTGAGAACAAGTAAGTTACTTGTCCATGGGTAGCTTCAATGTCAATGGGAAGCCCAGCCATTCGATGCTCTAAATTCCTAAACATGAGTCAGTATTTTGCCACTTGATAAATGAAGGATTTATTCATTATCCACAGTTTAGCTTACTGAGATGAC
Organism: Enhydra lutris kenyoni; assembly: GCF_002288905.1. Classification (NCBI taxonomy): domain Eukaryota; kingdom Metazoa; phylum Chordata; class Mammalia; order Carnivora; family Mustelidae; genus Enhydra; species Enhydra lutris. The sequence goes on along the minus strand of NW_019154104.1, from coordinate 10,895,470 downwards.
AGAATTTTCAGAGCAAAATACTATCTTTCCATCCGCTTAGATGTGTTGATATAAGGGTAATCATTCCTGACTCTACAAGGAAGGACCCAGTCTCCTGGGAACCCACTTATTTGAGAGTCATGCTGTCAATCATTTTCCAGCATCTTCATTTAGCAAATCCTGTCTAAAATAACAAATAAATAGAAGTCTTAATTCCTTTTTTGCTAAACATCCTTTCTTTTCTTATATATCCTATCTAGAGAGAGGATACAAAGCAGCATCATAACTCTATTGAGCTTTATCCTTACACTGCAACATATTTCTTTTTGTAAAGAATGACTCATCTAGTGTCACTTCAGAAGCTGAAAACTCAGGAGCCTATGTTTGCCACAAATAAACTGTATGACCTTGTATAAGCCATTTAAGTTCTAAGGGTTTTAATTTCTTCAGCAGGAAAATATATATAGAAAAGTTTGGAACAAAATACCTCTAAACTATTCTATCTCCAGCTTTCAAAAATGTCTACATGAGCAATTCATTCAATCCTCCATACCACAAATGAATGCTGAGCACCCGCTATATGATGGGGATGCTGTGGGGCCTTGCCTTCATGAGGTTTTCATTCCAGTGGAAAAGACAAATAATAAACTTAAAATTTAATCCATCTACGTGAAAGGATTAGAAAAATATAAATTGTATATTTATATTTATAATATACTCATCATGTGTTATAATTGATACAATATAATTGGTACAATAAGTCACACTTGATATAATACATTACAATTAAAATAACATGTTGCAATTAATTTAATATATAAAATAATGTAACATAATATAATGTGTAGGGATGGAGGTGGGGAAGGAGCATTGCTTTGTCTTCGTTGGACGGTGAAGCACTTGCTCAGTGGGTGATGTTGAACCCAAGACAGAATGATAACATGGAGCCAGTGTGGGATGATTCCAGACAGAGAACGGTGAATACCAAGACCTTCAGGAAGGAAAGTGCTTACTTATTAGAGGAACCTAAAAGTAGTTGGTGTGGTTGGTAAGCAAAGAGGACACAGATTAAGACAGGGTTGGAGAGGGAAATGGCTGGGCCACAAGGGCCATGCAGGCTTTGCACAAAGGTATGAGTTCTGCTTTGAAGTTCAGTGGCAGACTCTTGGGGGATTTTAATTTAAAGAGTGAAATCATCTTGTTTATTTCAGTGGTAATAATCAATGCTCCTTTACCAAGGCAAAAAAAAAAAAAAAAAAAGAAAAAAAAAAACAAAAAAAAAAAAATATAAACACTTTTTCTTTTTTTTGCTTTGGGTTCTTTCCTTTTTTTTTTTTTTTTTTTTTCCATTTTTTTTTTTTTTTTCTTTTCCCCTCTTACTTTATTGATTTCTAAATTTATGTATCTTCCCTCCTCCTCCCAATTTGTTTCTGCCTTCATCAAACAGCCCCTGAGATATATTACCATAAAGATTATTTTAACTGAGCAGAAGAAAGCTGCAGACCCCACTAGGGGTCACCTCTGACCCACTGATGAGTCCTTGATCCTGCAATTTTGCCTTAGGTTTATAGCCAACCTAGGAGACACTTATCCCCTGTCTCTTATCTTTTTTTTTTACCTTTATGACCCTCCAAGGATCCAACTCAAAGGCATTGTGGTCCACATCCTCCCTTGGACCCTAGCCACCCCAGGAGCCAGGCAGGCTATCAAAACAGGCCTGCCCCAGATGATTCCCTTTGTTCAGAGTAGATTGGTGCTCTTGAGCTGGGAACTTGGCTCATTGACAAAAGTGGCATCATTCTGCAAAGTGGAATGTCACCGGAAAGGCGGTGATTGTATGAGGAATGCCTGGACTGTCTGTCTGCCTCTTGCCAGCAGGCTGCCTGAGGTCCAGCAGCCAGGCTTCCTGGAGCTTCCTTCAATTGTCTTTACACAAAGAATTTAGTACCCACTTAAAGACTTCCAGACCTGCCCTCAGCCTTCTGCTGAAAAAGAAATCTTCCTGTAATTTATTCCCAACCTGGTTGCTTTTGAACTGACAGTCTCATTAATTGGAAAAATTTCATTATTTCACAAGGCCAGTTGAGGCATCAAGGACAAGTGGATCCCCCCGGTACTCTTTCTCTTGTACATTTATCTACATATAGTAAAACATGCATATTCTCATAGTCTATATGCACACATATATCTGACCTATCCGAAGAGAAAAGGTGAAACACTTCTTTATACACATTTCACTCCACAACTTGATGGCTAATTCTTTGAAAAGATCAAGAAAGTAGCCAGTTTGCTTCTGTTAGGTGAATGAATGAATTGAATTTGTAGTCTGTAAAATTTTCTCTTCTACTATTTTTTTTTTCTTTGTACCCAAATTGTTTCCTAAAATTAAATACATTTTTTTGGAAAGTCTGGGCCAAATGATCATTGTTTGAATTGCTTGGCACAAATGGATGTCTGTGCCTAATGGAATCTTATCCTCCATTTTACATTGTTTTACAGTTTAACATGCACTTTCACTGTGCTCTCCGTACATTCCACATTCCTATTCACCTCACTTTATGAGTAAGAATTCTACGTCTCACTAGGATTAAAGACTTTCCCAAAAGTTACATGTCTAGCATGTGACAGATCAAGGACTAGGCCTAAGATCTCATGCATTTAGTTGAAATTCAGTGCGCCTTACACTCCAACAAGGTCTTCAGGCTTTTTCAGTAAAGGGCCACAGAGTAAATATTTTAGGCTTTTCAAGTCCTATGTTCTGTGTCACAAATACTCAGCTTTGCTGGTGTAGAACCAAAACAGTCATAGATCATACATGAATAAATGAATTTTGCTGTGTTCTAAAAAAATTGTATTTATAGTCACTGAAGTCAGAGTGTCTTATAATTCTCATATGTCATGAAGCACCATCTTCCTTTGATTTTTATCCCCTAAATATGTAAAAAAAATTCATAGTTTATTTATCCTAACAAAATGGCAGCAAGTGGGATTTGACCTATAAGCTGTAGTTCGTAGAACCATCTATGAATGAAATTATTAGCCAGACATCTGAGACCTGAGTTCATTTTAGCCCCTCATGGAATGTGCAATATAAGGTCTCTGGAGTGATTCTCGTCATTATTAACCATTAGCTGAATCTCAGGGACCTGTCATCAGGGATTAATTTCCACCAAGATGCCTCTTAAAGGAAAATAAAGTGAAAACATTAATGAATAGATACAACCTCATAAGAGCAGCTCATATTCTTAAAAAATATGTAATGTAGAAATGACTTGCTTTCCTATCAAAGAGTATTATAAATACTTTTATTTGTAAAAAATATAAAATACTTTTATATTCATTTTTATTCTATTATAGCTCAGTGTAGTTTAATAAAAATAAAACTATTAATTGAGTTTTATGGGTATAGATGGAAACATAACTCGGGCTACCCAGGGCAAACCTCCCCTTTTTCTGATTATTTAAGCTAGAAAGCTAGAAAGAGTTTGCCAATAGTTGATCAATATAAAACAATATACAATCACAAAAGTGCAGATTCTGGAGCTAAAAGAGAAATGAAGAGTATCAACAATTAATTCCATAAAATAGATGCTCAAGTCATAATTGTTAATGATTATATAAGAGGTTAAAAATCAGACAAATTTCTCCTGGATTAGCAGTTAGCTAGTGCTGGAAGAGAAATCTCTCATTTCCAAACTGGTCCCTAAATCAAGAGCAACTATGGGTTTTTAGTCAAATTAAACTGAAAACCAAGAAAGTGGAAGCTACCCCACTAACATTTCATTTTATTCCTTTTTGACATAACAATTTTGGAGCTTGGTTTCTATACCCATGCTTATGTTTAAAACAGTAAACACTTAAAATAAAATATGGCTCATTAGATGCTCTTCTAAGGTAAGAACAGCTCCATTTTCGAGGTTGATGGTGGGATTAAGAATAGATCTGGCTGGATATTGAGTGTTGAGGAGATGAGGGAAATCACTGACTTGTTTGACTGCCAGCCTTCAAGTTTCTGAAAGGCTCCAGCTTCTCCTCTGTCAATCCAAATTCTGTCCATCTTTAAGGTCTTCCTCAATTTCTGATTCCCCCATTGAGATTTCCTTAATTATACCTGCTGGTGAATCTATTTTATTTCTGAAAAGTGTAGCACTTATTTAAGTACTCAATGTTGATAGATGTATTTCAATATTTTCTCTCAAAACAAAACAAACTACTCGAGGACCAGGCTTTGTACCCTTAGAGTGCATCCCTTGTGTTGTTCCTAGCAAGTAAGTCATGCTTGGTCAACTGATGGCTTCTTTTCCAAACCCTGACAAAAGGGACAACCCTACAGGTTACACTCTCAGTAGAGAGTAACACTCTCAGGGCTGACTCATGGGATCGGGTTACAGGACTTTGAGATTTCCCACTGCAGAGCTGAAAATAGAATTAGTACTAAGCACTATCAATAAATGGAATATGTACCTGCTACCTTATGTAAGGAAATACATGATGGAAAATGTCCAACGTCCATTCCTCAGAGCAGTGTCATCTTAATGGGCTTGAATTCTTCTCTGTGACTTCCTTGTACCAGAATACTTCTATTCTCTTTTCATTCTAAGTTTCTGTTCTACTAACCCATCTTTTCTTAGTTTTGAGTTTTACGAGAAACAGATTGGGAGCTATGAATGCAAGTACAGATAATTTTGTTTGTTTTGTAGTGAAAAATAAGGAAGCACTGGCAGAGGCATTGGGAAGTAATCTGGGAAAGTGACTGACTAATAATGCATTCATGAGTAACTAAGTCACCACTGTGAGCAGGAGGAGAAACTACAGGCTAAAACAGAAGTGGCCTTTGAGATGCTTTGCAGCTCTAGGATTTTATATCCTAGAGCACATGACCCTGAAACCTCACTGAAGCCTTCCAAAAAATGAAATGAAAGATTCATCAAGGTATCACCTATGTATAGCATGCTTAACATTAACTAATTTTTGGGAGTCCATGTAAAATACAAGTTTATGAGCTATCATTCTCAAGCAGTGAGGGACAAATGAGACAGCACATTTTGGCTGAGTGCAGCTCCTTAAGGATGTTGAATCCGCCTGCTCTCAAAGCAGCAAAGTAGGATCTAGAAGGTTTAAAGAGTCCGAAGAAGGAAGGGAGGGAGGGAGGGAGGAAGGAAGGAAGAAAGGAAGGAAGGATTGGAGGAAGGGAAGAAAGAAGGAAGGAAGGAAGGGCGAGCACATGAAGTCTAGACTATGTTACTGATGTGATGAGGGCAAGGAACTTTAGGTGGGGAAAGAGAGCATCTTTCTCAGTCCCTAGCATGAGGGCTGCCATCTAAATCTTACTCCTATTAGTTCTGTCTCTGGAGACTAGAGACTGTCCCTTCACCTAACTGGTGACTGAATGTTGACCACAGACAGTCTTGCCTTTGATCACTTCACTAATGTTAATTTTTGCTTCTGCCCCTCACCACTTTCACTAGTTTGAGTATATGGCCTCTGTATCAACCAGAGAAAGAAAACCCGTAGTCAATACGCTATGTCACAGTGGGAGCTGACTAGGTAAGTCTGATATCTGTAAGACAAAACTTATAGTATGGAAGCCTTGGAATGAGCTGAAATTTCAGCCTACAAGTACAATTCTTCTGGAAAGTCTCAGTTCTGTACTAAGGTCTTCCAACTGTTTGAATCAGCCCCCCAACCCCCAGTTTATCTACAGTAATCTCTCTTACTTAAAGGCAACCGATTATGGGCTTTAATCACATCTATAGAATACCTTTACAGAAATACCTAGATTACTATATGATTGACTATCTGGGGAATATAGCCCAGCCAAGTACTTAAAGTTAACACAATCCCATCTTAAACATAACTCATAAAATGTGGTATTTTTCAAACCTAATCCTCTGTAGAATGTGAAAATTTCTTCCACTTTTTCTTCCTAAAAGGGGTGATTTCCAGACTTCAGGAGAATAATTCCCTAGAATGAGAATGTATTACCAAGAAGGCTATAAATTTGAGCTGCCTCATGGAGCAGCCTAGACATTGGAGTCAGATTTGAATTCTGATGGACACACATAACAGTGTGATTTTGGGTAAATTCATACCTCAGATTTCTCATCTTTAAAAAGAGAAGCTAATAATTATAATCATACGCACCATATATAGTTGCTGGGAAATTTCATTGAGACAGGGAGTTCTTGTTTTCCTGAGAAAGTCCTGGTATATATTTTCAGAACAATTATGAATAATACCCTTTTTGCTCTCCAAAGTGACCTAGTTTGGAAAGAGAAATAAAATAGTCATCTTATTTATATAACACTCTAAAAACTGGCTATTTTAATGGCAGCTCATCTCTATTGGGTAGCTATAATTTACCTTTTGATTTATTTTATCTAACTCCAGAGGACAAATGGAAGACTGATATTGAAAGTTACAAAATGCTCTCTTAAGCTCAGTAAAGGAAGACATTTTCTAATTTTTGCAATATCTTCTTACGGTTGCTCTTCTAATATTTGCAACACTTCGAGATTTATCTTTTTCAAACAAAATATCCTCAGTGTCTTTAATCTTTTTCCATGTGATGTGGCTTCCCAGGTCTAGATAATCTTGATAATTCTCTTTGGAAAAATCCATAGGTTTTGAGTGTCACTCTTAAAATGTGGTGCCAGTGTTTTAAGTCCAAGTATTTTCTATTCAGTTCAGACTATATTCAATGAGATTGTCGATACACTTTAACTAAGTTTTATCCTGCATCATTAGGTTACATCATTATAAAGAGCCATGTCTGATTGTGTTGGCTGCTCTGAGCTTGCAGTCAACTAAATCCCTGGGTCTTTTCAGTAGAAATGTAAAGTCAATCAACTCTGCTTTTTACTTATGCAGCCTCAATATGTTCCAGACTTAACAAAATTGTACCCTTCACAGTCAGAGTGACTAGATTTAATAGCCTCTTATCAATGCTAACCCGTGCTGATCAAGGTCATTAATTGAAACTGCAGAGGCGACAGAGTCAAATGGTAAAGTTTATCATTGATCTGCTAATCAACATGTTTTATAAGTAGTTGTTCAATCTTCTATTAATATGATCATCCAGATGTTGACAACTTATAAACAAGGATATCATAATTCAAATATATGAGCAAGATAGAGGTAGAATTTATCTATGCCATGCACCTAATCTGCCATCAACCATGGGTAAAGAAATGTGTGACTTAGAAGTAGGCAAACTTGGGCTGTATTCCAAACTTATTCACGTAATAATTACGAGACTTTGGACAAGTCATTTAATCTAAATCTCATGAGTCTCTTCTTTAAGAATGTGGGGTGCCTGAGTGCTCAGTCAGTTGGGTGTCAAGTCAGATCATGATCTTGGGATCCTGAGATCAGACCACATAGACCCATGTCCCATGTCAGGCTCTGTCCTCAGCAGGGTGTCTGTTTGTCCCTCTTCCTCTGACCCTCCTCTACTTGAGCACTCTCTTTCTCTCATATAAATAAATAAAATCTTAAAAAAAAAAATGTGAACGTAATTATGTATCAGGTAGCACATAGAAAGTATCGAGCACAATGCCCCGTACGTGGTTGGCAATAAATATTTAGTAGTAGCTGTTATCATTGCTACTGCTATTATTAGAGTTATTACTTCTGGAGTTGAGAGCAAGCACAGAATTAAGCTCTTGTTCATTTCACAGGACACACAATTGAATTCAAGAAAGGTGAAGACATTTTTCTAACTAAGGACTAAGATTGTTGGGATTTGTTGTTGGTGTTTACCGAGAGAAAATGAAAATTATGTTCATTGTCTTCATTTCCTTGCTACCATGTATTTCTCTGTGGTCAGAAATACATATGTCCTCTTCAAGACTCCTCTCAATTTTTTCTTTTAAAATATTTCCCCTCAACTTGCAGGTGAGAGATCTGAAGGCCTCCTGTCTTTTTACAATTTGATTCCTTAACTGCATTTGACATTGTCGAAACCCTCCCACTGTGAGAAACTTTCTTATTTTGACGTCCTCCTAAAGTCACTACTTCATACTTGTCTGTTTCTATTCCCTTCCTTGGCTTTCTTTCTGTAGTAAATGTGATTCTTCTTTCCTTAACCATCAGTCTCATCACAAGTTATCTCATTCATTTCCACAGCCCCAGAAACAACGTTGGGTTAGTCATTCATAAATTCATTTCTCTAACCCTGATTTCTTGTGGTAGAGCTATGTTTTGTTCCCTGAGAATCCATGTGCTTTCCTGACATTTCCAGGCTTCCTTTCCATTAGGCAGGGCCATACAACTACTTCGGAATATTGGCTTGGAAGTTTAAATGACACATTTCATCTCTGAAGCAAAGCATAAGAAATTAAGATGCTTAAGTTGTCTCTTCCCTTATCACAGAACTGTTGGAGGTCTTGTGTTCTAAACGGTGAAGTTGTATGATATTGGAGTTTTATCAGCACAAGACCTTGAGCCACAGACAGAGAAGGGTCTCTCACTGATCTATGTTGGGTATGCAATGTGAGTGAGAACTAAACATTTATTATATTAAATCACTGAAATTTGGTGATGATTTTTCCTTTTTTTTCTCTCTTTTTTTTCATTTTCTTTCTTTCCTGTTAGCTTATAGCATAAATGGGCCTATTTTAAGTAAAGCACCTTACAGTTTATACCGTTGTTTCCTCAATATGCTAGAGGTTTCTATGCCAATAATCATCAAAAATGACGGTGTCCAAAAAAGATCTACTCAAATATATTTTTACTTGAACATTTCTAATGATTTAGCATATTCTGTCCTTTCCTCAAACTATCTCAGTGATGCCCCCTGTTTCTCTTACCTCTGCCATCATCCAAGGCAGATGGTAATTAGCTCTAAAGTTGGTTATTACTTCAGTCTACTATTTCCCCGTTTCAAACCACATGTCCTCAAAACGTCTTCCCTTACTCAGTCTACAATGAAAGGCCTCTCAATCCACTCCCACAGTGTAAACCCTGAACAGGTTTTTGTTTTTGTTTTCCTTTTTGTACTGCTAGTGTCTGACTTAGGTTTTGATGCCAGGCCCATTTTAAAAAGGCATCCCGATAAACACCTTGCCAGCCAGCCATCTCTCCCCACTGAGACCCCTTTGTTTAAGAGATCAAGGTTGATTTAGATAACTGACCATCTGGGCCACTTGTTTTTTCTCTTCCCTGGGCTTTAAATTACCTCTTTTGTTTTAAATTCACCAATACAGACTGAGCCCATGAAACCCTAGGCCCCCATCCTCAACCTCAATAAAAGCAGAACCCCAGACCCCTTTGTGCCTCCCCCCAACCTGCCTCAATCTTCACAACCTCCTTGTGTGGTCTATGATGTGCTATGTAATTTCCAAGTCTTATAAGTAATAAATATTTATTTTTTCAAAGCTTCTTGATGATTGTTACTGAAGGGCATCTTTCAGTTATAGTAAGAACCATTAGTGAGGGTCCATCTGGTCACTGTTATGGAAAGAGCATCCTTGAACACTACATCAAAAACTAAAGATCTATTATACGTTGCCTAACTGAACATAACAATAAATGTCTCTGGGGAGTTCATGGAGTGCCTCTCCCCTGGCATTTTTAGCCAACAGCATTACCATTCATGGGCTGATGGCCAAAAAAATAAAAACAAAACCCTTCTGCCCTTTTATGTTTTATTTCATAAAACTCAAACCAAAAGAGACTCTTAATCTCACAAAACAAACTAAAGCTGGCTGGGGGGAGGGGTGTAGGAAGAGGGTGGTGGGGTTATGGACATTGGGGAGGGTATGTGCTATGGTGAATGCTGTGAAGTGTGTAAACCAGGCGATTCACAGACCTGTACCCCTGGGGCTAATAGTACATTATATGTTTATTTAAAAAAAAAAAAAATATATATATATATATATAAAGAGTCAGGAAGCCAGTAGGGGGAGTTCTCTTGTGCTCTACCATTCTGGAATTGTAGACCTCATACCTTGGAAGAGACATACATTGTAAATGATACGATTTTAGCTACTTTACTACATCAACATGAGGAAAGAAATGTTTTTCTCCTCCCCCAGCAACTGCCCAGCCAATGAGAGACTATCACAACTCAACCAATGAAAAACCACTCCAATTCAAGCTCTCTGGGTTGACTCCAATGGAGTTTTTGATTATAACAGCATTCCCAATGCCTTTGTAAGAGAATATTCCTATTCTTTGTTCTCCAGATGTGTCTATGGTTTTGCCATAGCTTGCTTTTCCTAAATTTCAACTCTCTGCTTTATCCAAATAAACCCGTTTTTACTAGTTAAATAACTGATGATTTTATTTTTATAATAAATCATGGGGTGCCTAGGCTCAGTGGATAAAATGAAATATTATAAAAAATGCATTGAGGTTTAAGGAGCATAATTTGTTATTACTATTTTCATTTATATATTTGTTATTTTCATTTATATATCTTTTCCACTTACACTGCTCCTAAAACAATGCCTTTAAATGGATGTTTTATAACTGTTGTTTGAACTGAATCATGAATGTCTGTTACCCTATCCACATCTCTATTTTCTTTGCCAACTACTCCCTAAACATCTACTTAATGAGTCTTTCAAGAATCTTTGAAATACTGACAACAAGATTACTGGTTTATGAGGTTCAAAATTAATCTCTTACTACTTTATTAAAATTCGGCATATTTGCTTATCTCTGGTATTTGATAATGCCTTGAAATATTGACAGTGTATCAGTAATCCTAGCCACAAATTATGTTAGTGTGTACTTGGCCCTTGAAATTTGAACTCATTAAAGGTACCTGTTGCTCTCCTACAAACATCTTTCTAATCCTGGGATTTACTTCCCCTTAAGTATTCGGTTTACCTTTCTCATTATGAGGACTATTTTCTTTAAAAGGAAAGAGGATGGAAAAATCAGAGATAAGTAGTGCTGCTTTCTCTATATCATCTTATTCTTTATACGACCTAAAAACAATGTTTTCCTTCATATCTTTATTTCCTCTTTTTCTCTTTCTCCTCTCTTATACAGATTCATTGGGCTGTAAAAAGCTTAGATTTCTAGCCTGGTAATTTTTATCTCCAGGCTTTACACAATAAAGTTTTACCCTCCTCTGAAACAGATAATCCTCCTTCTACTTCCATTATATTCCTACTTCATCTACAGCTCCCTTTCCAAGTGTTTGGTTGCTTCTGAGACAATGTTTATAACTTTACTGTATAAACCAATTGTATGACGACACCTGATTTTTCCTAGTGTTAGTGTATTTAGCTTGGTGGTTACTATACAAACATGATACAGTCTGTAATTGGATTTTACACATGAAAATTTTGGGAAATTGTGTTACATAAATGAGTTGGAGTGGGAAAGATGCTTTTAAGGAAATATTTCTCCTTGGATTTTAGTGATGCATTTTTATTGCAAATTATACAAAAATATGAAGAAATAAAAAGATATTATTGATATTAACAATTTGGTATATATTTTCTAGATATTATATGTGAGTAAATGTGTGTGCATTTTTCTGTATTTATATTAATGTATATACGTATTTTACACTAGTGGGGCTATGTATTATCTATATATTGCAGTGTAGAGTGCTTTTATTTAATAACATAATATATTGCAAATATTATGCATGGCTGACAAAAATATCTATGCCAGCCACTTTTAAAATTATGTATTTTTAAATTATGATGTAGTAAAATTGACTTCTTTGTGTACAAATCTATAAATTTTAACACATGCATAGACTTATATAAACCCACAATAATCAAGATACAGAACAGTGTCATTATCTATAAGGCTTGCTTATACCACTTATTTTAGTCACATTCTACCCTCATGTCTAACTCCTGGCAAATACTGATCTATTTTCTGTCCACTACAGTTTTGTATTATCAAGAACATAATTCAAATGAAAACATGCATTATTTTGAGACTGGCTTATTTCGCATGACATAATGCCTTTAAGATTCATCCAAGTTAGTGTGTGTATCAATTGTTCACTTATATTACTAAATAGTATTCCATTGTATGGGTGTGACACAGTTTCTTCATGTGCTTTTCTCTGTTGAAGGGTGTGTAGGTTGGTTCCAGTTTCCGGTGATTATGAATAGAGACACCATAGGCATTCATTTATAAATTTTTCTGTAATCAGAATTATCCTTAGGATAAATATCCTGGGATAAATATCCAGGCACGCCACTGCTCTGTCCTATGCTAAATGTATGTTTAATTTCATAAGAAACTGACAAACTGCTTTCCAGAGTGGGTGTAACATTTTGCATTCCCGTCAGCGATGGATGAGAGTTCCAGTTGCTCTCCATTTTTCTTAGCACTTAGTATTACCCACTTTTAAAATTCTATCATTTTTATTTTTTAAATTTCAGCTATTCAAATATGTAGAGGTATTTATCATGCTTTTAATTTGGAATTTATCGAATGGCTCAAGATGTTGAACATCTTTTAATATATTTATTTGCTATCCTTATATCCTCTTTGGTAAAGTATAGGTTCAGTCTTTTGTCTGTTATTTAATTAAGTTATTTGATTTTTTTTCTCCTGTTGAATTTTGAAAGTTCTTTATATATTTGGAATACAAGTTATTAATAAAAGATGTGATTTGTAAATATTTTCTCCCAGTTGGTGGCTTGCCACTTTAGTTCCTTTCTATTCTTTTCCATAGTGGAAAAAAAAAGTTTTATATGTTTTAAGTTCAATTTACTAATATTTTCTTTTATGAATTTTGTTCTGGTTTTATGTCTAGTATCTCCATCTAGTCCAGGGAAAGAAGGTTTGCTCTTATCCTTTTTTCTGGAAGTTTTATAGTTTTATGTTTTATATTTGGATACATGCTCTATTTTTATTTAATTCTGTAAGAGGAATGAGATTTAGGATGAAGTTTATTTTCTTGCATATATACATTTGATTTTGTTATATTCATTCATCGAAATGAATCTTCTCTTGAATTGTTTTTGCAAATTTGTCAAAGGTCAATTGCCCATATATATGTGTGTTTACATCTGGACTCTATCCTGTTTCATCTACATGTCTATTTCTTCAAAAATACCACAGTACCTTGACTACAGTAGCTTCAAATTAAGTCTTAAAATCAGATGGTATAATTTCTCCAAATTTATTGCTCTTTTTCAAGCCTGTTTTAGCTATTCTAGTTCTTTTGAAAGTCCATGTAAAGTTTAGAATTGTTTTTTGTTGTTGTTGTTTTGTTTTTTAAATATTTTATTTATTTATTTGACAGAGAGAGAGAGCACAAGCAAAGGGAAAAGCAGGGCAGAGGGAGAAACAGGCTTCCTGGTGAGCAGGGAATAGGACAAGGGGCTTGATCCCATCATGACCTGAGCAGAAGGCAGATGCTGGATCAAATGAGCCACCCAGGTACCCCTATAATTCATTTGTTTTTATCAAAGAGAAAAAAATATATATACATATACATGTAAGTATCTCCTTCTGGTGTTCATGTATTTAGGTCTTCTTTGGCCATTCAGTATTCGGTCTGGTATCTGGATGGCTGTCTATCTGCTTATTAAATCCTCTAACTCTGTTGTATGATAATTAGAATTAGATTTATTCATGCAGAGCTGTGGGTTATATCAGGTGTTTATTTTTAAGTAATCTCTACACCCAACATGGGGCTGAAACTCCAAAACCAGGAATCAAGAGTCACATGCTCCACTATCCCAGGTGTTTATAGACTATGCTACAAGGACGCTCTTCTCAGTGTCTCCCTTTCCAGATCTCCTTGATAGCAGTTCCCTAGGAATTCTCCTTTCAATACTTCATTTAAATCACTTTGCTGCTCATTCTGCAGAAGATCTCACATCTAGGACCATGGAGCAAGAGGACAGAAAGAGAAATAAAGCCACACGGATTCCCCTGACTCTTTAGGAATCAAAACTCTTTGGATCAGGGTAGAAGGTGAGAGTTTTTTTTCCCCTCCCAATGGGCCTCTTTCAAATCACCAAAGGATTGCTTCATAACTGAGATATGAGAGAATGGAAAGAAGTAAAACAAAATGAATAAAATCAGAAGCAAGCGGTTTCCATATTCTCTTGGATCATTAGAAGTTCCCTTTCCTTCAACTAGATCCAGAACCAGAGGCTTTTCCTTGGACCTCTGTTTGCACCCAGGTTTCAGGCTGCCTGTGATCAGGCTGCAGGATATGAGAGGTGAGGGATAAAGGTGAACCCCGCACCATTTGGGTGGCACCTGAATGAAATCTGGTCTTCTTCAGCAATAGCCTGCTGCTGTTTGTATTTTGGATTTCTTAAGTCACTCCTCCGTGCATCCTGTATAAATTTTATAGTTGTGTGAAAAGGGAAAGATAGAGTGTGTTTCCTCCCTCTTTCCAGGTACCTGAACTCCCCATTCTGCATTTCTAATAACTGAATAATATTGTGCTATGTGGATTTGCCATATTTGTATAATTAGTCTCAAACTGATAGCAATTTAATTTATTTCCAAAATTTTGCTATTTTAAATATTCCTATAGGGAGTGAAACCCATCTTTGTGCAAATATGTTTTTATTACATCATTTTTAGAACAAATCACTGGAAGACTTTCTAACTCAATGTACATGCCCCCCCTTTTTAAATATTTTATTTATTTATTTGACAGAGAGAGATCACCAGTAGGCAGAGAGGCAGGCAGAGAGAGAGGGGAAAAGCAGGCTCCCTGCTGAGCAGAGAGCCCAATGTGGGGCTGGATCTCAGGACCCTGAGATCACGACCTGAGCTGAAGGCTGAGGCTTAACCCACTGAGCCACCCAGGTGCCCCTGTACATGCCCTTTTGATTGTACATAGGCGTTGCCAAATTGTTAACAAGAGAGGTTGAATAAATTGATTCTTACACCAAAACTGTCCATTTCCTGCCTCTGCCTCCAGTGAGTACTGTTATTTATTTTAATATTTTTTACTTTTATAGGAGAAAATATTAGTTTTTATTTTTAAACATTTGGTCATGAATATTAAACTTTCTTTTTAAATTTTATGAGATATTTTCTTTTATTTATGTGAGCTTACTATGCTTTTTTTCCTTTAAGCATTATTAGTATATTAGCATTTTCTCACAGATTTGTAATGAATTTCTTACAATTATTGAGAAATACATACTTAATCTATGCTCTGTGTGCTGTAAATATTTTCCCCAAATTATATTTGTTTTGAAAATGATTTACAAATTCTATAAAAAATATGACAGACTTATTGGCTAAGTAACTTTTTAAAATATTTAAATTTCAATTAAAAATGTAAAATAAGAATTTTACAACACCTGCCTTAAGTGTTATTCTAGGAGAGCTACCCCATTTAAATTATAAGAAAATATCTTTCTAATATATTTGCTATTTTTGTCATTACATAGAAATCTTTAATATACCCAGAAAATTATTATAAATGCTATATTATAATCTGAGTTACAACTTTAAAAATGCAACGTGCATACATATTCATACTAGCATTTAAATTATTCTGAAAAAAGAATGTTTAGTATCAAGAAATTTTTGTTGGTAACTAATATGATAATTTTGTTTTCCTTCTTTCAATCTTACAAAACTAGTAATTTGAACTAGGAGAGTTTTAAATATAGAGATATCTTCTTGGGGAACCTGGGTAGGTAGCTCAGTTGGTTAAGTGTCCTACTTTTGATTTCAGCTCAGGTCATGATCTCAAGATCCTGAGACTGAACCCTGGGTTGGCACCAGTCTCAGTGGGGAGTCTGCTTGAGTTTCTCTCTTTCTCTTTCTCCCTCACTCCCTCCCTCTACCCCTCTCCCAACCTGTTACCACACAAATGTTCTTTCTCTCCCTCTCTAATATAAATAAATAGGGACACCTGGGTAGCTCAGTTGGTTAAATTGGCTGCCTTTGGCTCAGGTCATGATCCCAGGATACTGGGATCGAGCCCCGCATCTGGCTCCCTGCTCAGCAGAGAACCTGCTTCTCCCTCTCCCTCTGCCTGCCAATCTGCTTACTTGTGCCCCCCACCTCTCTCTCTATCAAATGAATAAATAAAATCTTTAAAATAAATAAATAAATAAATATTTTAAGAAAGAAGTATCTTCTCAAATTTAGACTCTTTTGCCACATAGACTATTATTTTTAAAATTTCTGAGTTTGACACTCTATGATAACTAACTAGAATTTAAATAAAAACAATAAAATAAAAAAAATTCCTGAGTTTGAATTTGCAATATTTTACACAGAATTTTGCGTCTTTATTTCTTAAGTGATATCTGCTGATGACTCTGGTCTCCAGATCATGCTTAGAGCTCTCTCAGTGTCTCGGAAGTACAGCAGTGCAAGTGAACTGATGACCTTTAGAGCAAAGTGGATTGGGCTCTTGCCTATCACTCTTTTATTCTGAGCTGCTCTACACATCCAGTGTGCAGATGGGTACGATAAAGTACTAAATGAGATACAGCAGTGTATCTAATTGCATAATGTAAATAAAACCTAATGTGGGTAGTCATGGGAGTAAACGATCAGTGTGGAGTGAAGTTGTTACAGCATGAGAAGATGAGGAAGAAAGGCAGAAGTATGTTTGTAATTCCCATGTCAATTCAGGATTACTGATCCTCATTGCTCTATGAGGCAGTTACAGATAGACACATTTACCATGCACACGTTCATACAGCTGCTAAACCCAGATTTCTGATACCAATTGAAGTTCTCTTTCTACTGTATTATGTAATTTGATTAGTTTTACCAGTATTTATGGTGAAATCTATGTCTGTGCAAGAGTGTGTATATTTGTATGTGAAGGAGGAGGTATGTGTGTAGCTAAGAGCTACACTTCCCCATAAAGGAGTTAAAAAATTGATAGAATTCAGAGTTGCAAATGTAAGGATAAGTTTAAAGGAAACTTACTTTTTAACCTTCTGTTACTCTTCTTAAATGCATGAGAAAAAACCTGGGAAATTGAGGAGTGTTCTTTAATCCTACAGATAACCTTTGCAACCTAATTAGTTACTACCACCAAGTGTTCTAGAGAAGTTTTCCAAACCTATAATTAGTATTTCATGTGCAATGGTCACACAGTTGTCCTGGTTTAAAGACAGAGGTGTGATCTTCATTTTGATATCATTTTTACACTAAAAATATCCTTCTCTCTACCAGCTCACTTCCCTGGCATTCAGAAACTTCTAATGGGTGCCACGTTTCTACATGCCTCAGACTGCAAGACAGGCTCCTCACGTTTTGGCTGTGGGGACACTTTTTGGTTGTGGTTCTATTTTTTTAACATTTGTATGGCAGCAAGTAATTGCTTTCTTCCAGGAATGCTATAAAGTTTGCAATAGTTCACCTAATTGCACAATTAGGCACATTCGAGTTGGCAGTTTATTTCTTGACATACACTTTCCCCAAACTTCCACAGTAAACTGTAGAGAAAAATACCAGCTTAGCTTTGGGTCTGGAAATTCAACTGCCAAATGCCAGGGCTCTTATGCCAGGACATTCAGCCAATCCCAAGCTCAGTTTGGCTTTGCATCCTGGTCTGGGGAGGGGATCATGAAATGCACTCGATGTATTTTCAGCTGAGCCTTCTTGTTTTCTCAATGTATTTTCAGGCTGATCTGATTTACTATTGAAAAAATATATATCCATAGATGGTCTTTAAAGTGACACAGAAAATAAAAACCAGAAGAGATTTCCCCTTTGGAATTCCCTATGTCAAGGGGAATTTTCATATGGTATTGCTGACTGTTGTTCTCTGGTGACTAAAAATAAATGTACTTTAAAGAGTAACAAATTAGCCAATATCACTAGAGAGAAATGTATCTGGAGCCTCTTCATCACAGAGTTACTATTCTGGAGTCAAAGATTTTGCACTTTCCTTTCATTTTCTGACATTCCTGATCACACAGCCTCCAGCTTCAACTAAGACCAGGCTTTGACTAAAATAACAGTGGCATTACCTATAATGTTGGAATAAAAAAAATTGTTTTTTTTTACTGAAAATATTCTGTAGCAAGCCATGGCAATTATTACTATGTTTATTTTACCCTTGAGAAAAATGTAACCAAATTAACCTAAGTAATGTCTTGGAAATTACTCATATCTGAGTGCCGCTTTGTTCCGGATATTCCTCTGAAACCTTCAATAACTTCTTCCATTCATAGTTGGGTTGAGACCGACTTCGAAGAAAAGTTAAATTTCAATCTCGCACACTGAATTCAAAACCATATTGAAAACAAATGTGACCATTTACTAGAATAACAACCTGGTGTTATTTTTTCCATATGCATTTTCCTCTCTAATTTTCCCCTATTCTTCTATCCCTGAAGCCTGAAGTTCACCACGTCTGACTTTATTAAGCATACAAAAAGACTGCTTAGGTTTTCTGAAATGAAAACTTAGGACATTGCGCAGGTGGCTCGGGAGATGCCAGAAACATAACAATGTAGGGCCGGTCCAAGAATCAGGAGGATTGACTTCTGTGAAGTGAAACTCTGTGAAATGTTTCTTTCAGAAACATAATGAAGCATATGTGATATGTGAAAATAATGTCACATATCACATATGTGATATGTGAAAATAATGCCTCTGATCATTTTGTGTATCAGCAGAGGCGACTATAAATTAAGGAAGAGAACGTTTAGCACTGATGTTAAATTTTCAGTATTGACCTTCCAACACCCACAGTTTTTCTTCTTGGAGCCCTTGCTGCCTCACCCCAAGTTCCACAGAAATGTTCTTGTGCTCATGTGGCTTTGAAACCTAAGTGAGGAGTAAGCCAGTTTTTGCAAGAATATTTGCTGACCCTTAAGATGTGTGCATAGGCATAGTCATACATCACTCTGAATGTCATGAAAATCCTCCAGGAGAGGAGGGAGTGAAAATTGCCAGTGGAGTGAACACTGAGTAATTCCTATAGAACAGGCTTCACTAGTGTGTGGTTACAGATAATGTCACTTTCGCGTCTTCTGAAAGACCACATTTTTGTAATTAGGGCTTCACATTTTAAATGACTGGAAAGTAGGATTTTCCAGAAGGACTTAACAATTATTTTAGGATGTTCCTCACTCGCTCTCACAGACTGGTCTGTCAGCTGAAATCCATTTTCTTCATTTCCTGATCTCACTTTGTCTACCCACTGCTCAAGAATGTCCATGCTAATAATAATTAATAGTAATAATAGTAATAATAATTAAAAAAGAAGTTCATGCTAACGGTACCAACCCAGGTGCTTCCATCAAATTCTGTCGTGAGCCTGACGAAGCATTTTTCATTCCATGCAAACATAGGGAAAGAGCCTCCTCTCCAGTTCTGTGTTATATTTTGTTACCTGTGACTTGAAGCTGGTCACATTCTCTCCCAGAGAGTTTCAAAATCCTTCTTACAACGGTTTTATAAAGTGTCCCAACTCCAAAGCCTAGAGGGAGGGTCAATGGAAAGTACTTTAAACATAAACATAATGTTGAGTTAAAAATGTTAAAAGGTCCCCAAATATACTATTTTTACTACATTAAAATCACTCAAAGCAAGATTACATATGCTTATGAAGATGCAATTATTTTACTTATATAGAAAATATAAAGTAGACTGTAAGTAAAAATCAAACTCATGAGATGGGTGCCTTTCAGAACTGGTGGAGGAGATTGTGTCTGAGGGTTATAGGCAGATACGATAGTTACTTCATCTCTAATGCTTTCTTTTTTTTAAATATTTTTATTTATTTATTTGACAGGCAGAGATCACAAGTAGGCAGAGTGGCAGGCAGAGAGAGAGAGGGAAGCAGGATCCCCTCTGAGCAGAGAGCCCGATGCAGGGCTCCATCCCAGGACGCTGGGATCATGACCTGAGCTGAAGGCAGAGGCATTAGCCCACTGAGCCACCCAGGTGCCCCTCTAATGCTTTATTTCTTAAAACAACACCAGTAATGACATCTTTGAACCGGTATGTCCAAACCTAAGAATAGCTCATTCAAATTTTGTTTGCAGGAAAGCAATATGACTTAGTGGTCTCTGAAGATGAAGCACTTGGGGCTTCAACATCACCTTGACCATTCAGCAGCTGTGTGATTTTGAATTGAGTGTTTAACCTCTCTGTCTCTAAAAATATCAAATAGAGACCATAATGCCTACTTCGTAGGTACCGTGAGCCCACCAAACATACATGTTAAAAAAATGAGCAGGGTGCCTGGGTGGCTCAATGGGTTAAGCCTCTGCCTTCGGCTCAGGTCATGGTCTCAGGGTCCTGGGATCGAAGCCAGCATCGGGCTCCCTGCTTAGCGGGGAGCCTGCTTCCCCCGCTCTTTCTTCCTGCCTCTCTGCCTACTTGTGACCTCTCTCTCTCTGTGTCAAGTAAATAAATAAAATCTGTAAAAAAAAAATGAGCAAATAACAGGAATCCTTTGTATTGGAATGCATTTTAAAGATGGTAAAATAATTTGGTAGTAAGATGCATAGACGAGTAACGTTCTCTCTTAAGAGAATGTAGTAGATTTTAGCTAGATGTAACTTCTGCACTTTGAAGATGAAATATTTGAGTTGAAATTCAGATCCTCAAGCGGTCATAGTCAGAAAATATAAAGCATTGCTAGAGAAATACTTCTTGAAGCTTTTAAGCTTCAATAAGAATCTGGATAGGCAGTGAATATGGTAAGCATTATCATTCTCATGAAATTTTCTTTTGAATCATGCCTATTTAAGAGTATGTTGGGGCACCTGGGTGGCTCAGTGGGTTAAAGCCTCTGCCTTTGTTCAGGTCATGATCCTGGGGTCCTGGGATCAAGCCCCACATCGGGCTCTCTGCTCAGTGGGGAGCCTGTTTCCCCTTCTTTCTCTCTCCCTGCCTCTCTGCCTACTTGTGATCTTTGTCTGTCAAGTAAATAAATAAAGTCTTAAAAAAAAAAAAGCATGTTTCCTTCCTTTTTATATGTCTGACTTGACCCCAAGGGCACTCTTAACCTGTGTCTCTAAGCTCACCCATTCGCTTTTTGCCTTCTCCTTAAAGCAAACACATATATATATATTCACAAAAGGAATGGTCTACTTGAGATCATGATTTATGATCTCACGTTAAACAAATTTGGATGGACCATATTGTATCAAAAAACATGGGCAGTAGATAACCGAAAGGGTAGAAATATACTAATTAAAAGTCACTCTTCCATTAGGGAAATAGGGATGAACTTGGATGAATTATATATTATTCATATTTGAGATTGTGGAGGCCTCCCAGTGTATCAATCACACAGAGTAGTTTTATCAAGAAGCCCACTAGTCAGCTTAAGACACCTAATCAGTAATTTCTTACTAATCTGAAACATCTGTGTTTGTCATTTCCAGCAACTCAAATTAACTGAAATTTTAAAAATGGATTGATCATAATGGGAGTTAAGTGTGGGGTGGTGGGCTGGGGAGAGAAGAAGAAAAAAAAATAGTCTTTAGGACTTAGATAATGGAGATATGTGCAAGTTTTGGGAAATTAATTTCAACCTGGGACTGAATAGAAAATAGACAAGGAGTATAAGTTTAAAATGTTTTGTAGGAACAACATATACAAATCAGTGTAGGATAGTGTGCAAGGTAAGATACCATAGGTAATAAACTTCAAGTCTGATTTCTTAGTCACTCAGAAAAAAACAGCAGAATTGGGGGTCTATATATTGGGGTCCCCAAATACAGAAGCAAAATAACCCCCAAGGTTATTAAATCTACATGAATTAGTTTCTCTTAAACTATGCAGAAATCCTTAGGGGACTGGATGTTTCCCCAACCAAAACTATGAAATGAGGACAGTAAACTCTGGCCAAGTTAATTGGCTAACATTTTGAAGTGAGAATGTGTTAAAGAAAGGGAGTAGAAGTGTGTAGTTTAAAAAAAAAAAACAAAAAAAACACTTTTTTTGTTTTTTTTTTTAAAGCTTTTATTGCCACTTTCCAAGGAAGATATTTCCATCCATGAGAAGGACGTTTGGTAGGCTGGCGACTGTGTGAGCTATTTTGTAAGCTGCTCCAAAAGATTTGTTTTTTGTTGTTGTTGTTGTTGTTTTTTTGTTTTTTTGTTTTTTCTTTTTGCCCCAAGAAGGACAGTGCTTTGGATGGCAGGTTATTGGAAAGATATAGTTAATAAAAGGGTATATTTTAAGGCAAAAAAGTTTTGTGGTCCTTCTTCTATACTTAGTATTGGCAAAATAAGTCAGAAATTACTATAAAGTATAATGAAATTAATCCCATCTATGTATGCCATCATCCAGAGATAATTACTATTAACATTTGTTTTATCTTTTCAGCTGTTTTTATTATGTATGTGTGCTTAGTATCATAAATATTTTAACTAAGAAAGCTATGTTATATCTAGTTATATGCCATGCTTTTTGACTTAGCTCTAATGTCTTTTTCCTAAAAACATCTCCTAAAATGTTACAAAAATAAAGTAAAATGAGCTCCCATTTTCTGATTTCAAAACTTCAATAATAATCAGCCTAATCATGTTTTACCCACACACCACCTGCTCACCTCCATCCCCAGCACTGAATCATTGTAAATAATTTCCAGATATTATAGTTGACCCTTGAAAAATATAGGGGTTAGCACAGCAGCACCCCTCCCCCATCCCCATAATATGGAAAATCCATGTGTAACTTTGGTGTCCCCCCCCCAAATTTAACTACTAATAGCCTACTGTTGACTGGAAGCCTTGCCAATAACATAAACAGTTCACAAGTATTTTATGTTATACATATTTCATATACTGTATTTTACACTAAAGTAAGTCAGAGAAAATAAAGTCCTTTTAAAATTACAGGGAAGAGAAAATACATTTACAATAGTGTTCCATATTTATTAAAAATATCCACATATAAAATGGACCTGCACAGTTCAAACTCATGTTGTTCAAGGGTCAACTGTGTATTAATTTATCTGCAAATATCTTTAAAGATATGGATTCTCTTTTAAAGACATACCAATACTATCATCACATGAGCAAGTTAATTAAAATTTCATAATGTAATTAGGGGTGCCTGGGTGGCTTAGTCGGTTAAGTGTCCCACTCTTGGTTTTGGCTTAGGTCACAAACTCAGGGTCTGAGGTCAAGCCTTGTGTCAGTGTCAGGCTGCACTCAGGGCATGAAACCTGCTTAAGATTCTCTCTCCCCCCATCCCCCCTGCCCATCTCAGGGCAACCCACCCATTCTAAAAAAAAAAAAAAAAATCCATAATGTAATCAAATATCATCCAGTAACTGAATCCCTCTGCTTACTGTATCAATATTTTCTTTTTGTTCTTTATTTGCATAATAATCCAAATAAGTTTCATGCTGGAAAATGTATCTGTTAAATTATTATTAATCTGTTGGTTTGTACTCTCTCATTCTGTTTTCTTGCTTTGCAGTTCATTTGCTGATTACATCACTGTGGTGTCATTCAGTGTGTTCCTCTGGCCTTGTGCTTCCAATAAATTAGAATTCAAATCTAAAGAAGCATCAGGTTCAGATTCAGCTGCACAGTATTTCACTGTATAAAGGTTTTATGTACATTTATATCAATAAGTATTTTAATATTTTACAGTTTTCTGTTAATATAAACAACACTGTAGTGAAATCCCTTATGCATATATCTTTGCACATTTGTCTAATTACTTAAGATAACATTGGTAGAAGCTCTATTATATAATCAGAATTTTCAGTATTTGTTGGAGCATATTATCAAATTGGGATTCATAAAAATGATGGTGCTGGGGCGTCTGGGTGGCTCAACGGTTCAATGTCTGCCTTCGGCTCAAGTCATGATCTTGGGGTCCTGGGATGGAGCCCTGAGTTGGGCTTCCTATTCAGCTGGGAGCCTGCTTCTCCCTCTCCCTGTGCTCTTCCCCCTGCTTTGTGCACTCTCTCTCTCACATTCACTCTCTCTCTCTCGCTTTCAAGTAAATAAATAAAGTCTTTGGGGAAAAAATCATGGTACTTTTGAATCACTTTTGACATATCTGGAGGTGTATTTCTGCACATTTATAGCTTTTGTAAGATATTGTCAGACAGAGCCTTTTTCTTTTATTAACTTGCATTTTTGTTATTGGTGAGTTTGACAAAATTTCATTATGATTATAATGTAATATAAAAGCTAAAATATTGATATTGTTGATCCCTGTGTCTGCCTCTTGTATAATGGTTAGTATGAATTGATCACTGGCCATCTGATGAAATGCTAACTTGGAGGTGGGAGGTCTGGATCCTGTAGACTTAAGATCAGGTTCTGATGAATAGTGACTTGCTTACATTACGTTTACTGGCATCCTTGGTCTCTTCTCTTTAGCATTAACACTACTGGAATCAAATAATAAAAGTAAGGTTTGATAATGTATACATAATATGGAATATATTTCATTCTATAAATTCAAAGTGATAGAAAAAATGCAAAGCCTAGAATTTTTTTTTTCTAGGCCTATCATTATAATTTTTTTTCGATTCTTATTAAACAGAGATCTCAGAGCCTTTTGAATTTTCATTATCCTTGAAAATTGTTCAAATGCTTCAATTGGAATACAGTTTTTTTAAACCTAGGATTGTGCTTTGTGCCTGAGAGATAATGTCTTCCTGCATTAATTCCCATGCAGCTGGAGTGGTCTTGAGTATAGTTTTAGAAAGTGATCATTCTCATTCTTACAGGAAAGTTCTGTAGCAGTGCATCTTCCCTTGTTGAATTTCATATTCCTTGGCAACCTGTGGGGATGTTGTCAGGATAATATATGAGCTATTTCATATTATCACCTTGGGAGTTTTGCTATTCTTTTGGTATTTTTCTGACAAATTAGCAGTTAACATAAGACAGTGGCACAACCTACAGGGAATTTTTCTGTTTTTATTTCCATAATAACTTGGAAATCAATTGAAAAATTATTTTAGAAAATGAAATGTTTTTCTTTTATTAATCCAGTTTCCATGTTTATCAAGTAAGCTTTGTACTGGGGTAAACGCAACGTGTACGAAAAAACTCGGTATAAGAAGATATGCACATGGTGCCACGTCTACCCAATAAATCATAATATACTTTCTGTGGGTCAGAAGAGCAGTGCAGTGTTAGTCTTGTGTTTTTTAGGCAAAGGAATGTTAGTCACTGTTACAGTTTGAACTATTTCCCCCTCCCTTGAACAAAGATATCTTGAAATCCTAATCCTTAGTCCTTGTGTTTGTGACCTTGTTTGGAGACAAAATCTTTGCAGATTTAAAAAATATAAAATGAGAACATTAGGGTATACTCTAATGACTGATATTCTTATGAAAATGGGGAAATGTGGACACAGACATAGACACACAGGGAAACCATCATGTGAAGATAGAGATACAGATAAGAGGGAAGACAGGAAGCCACATGAACCGTAACCCCACTGCCACAAACCAGGGAATGCAGGAGGCTTCCGGAAGCTCCGAGGAGCAAGGAAGCGACCTTTCCAGGAAGCTCCAAGGGCACAGGCCCTGCCAATACCTCGATTTTGAACTTTTACCCTGCAGATCTGTGACATCATAAATTTCTATTGTCTTAAATCATCCAATTTGTGGTACTTAGACCCAGCAATTTAATAAAGTGACTGTTTTGGGGAACACAGAGACCACAGGGAATGGTATAGGAGAGGCAGGGATTTGTGGATTGAGTTTAAATAAAATACATAGTGACTTAAAGTCCCTTTCTTCAGGAAGTCCTTTTTTTCTTTTTTCTTTTTTTTTTTTTAAGATTGTATTTATTTTGAGAAAGAGAGAAAGAGAGCATGAGCTTCGTAGGGAGGGGCAAAGGGGGAGGGAGAGAAGCAGACTCCCCACTAAGCAAGGAGCCAGCTGCAGGGCTCTATATCGCAGGACCCCAAAGACATTAGCTGAAGGTAGACACTTAACTGATTGAACCACCCAGAGCCCCAGAAAGTCAAAGTGTACTTCGATTCTTGCTAGAATAGTTTAGGGGCACATCCTATATATCTCCGGGGCATATTATAAGTTCCCTGTTATAGATATATGAATATTTACTGCAACCATTTAACTAATATCTTTGCTATTCATCTGTGTTCCACTATGAATTCTTTGAGAACAAGGATTAATTTTGCTTTATTTCTTCTTGAACTCCCCTGTTGATGCAAAGAAACAATGCCTCTCAAGGTTATGTAGTATCTTCCAAGTAAGATACACCTTCCAACTTCCCTACTTACAACACACACACATACACATATATGCATGCACACATGAAATGATATACACAGAATGACATCAGGTAAACCAAAGAATATGCACATTGGCAAAATCTATTTTTCATGTACTTGCCAACTGGTTGCAATCATGTCTCCAAAATCAGTCTTACTAAAAAACACAGTGAAAATTCCATAATATTAACCAGTAACATTTTATTGGTTAAGCCACTGTAAGGTAACTTGAAAGATCACCTAAAAAATACTTCTCAGGAGATAAACCTTACAGAATACCTATGAGTTTCTAACTAAATAAGCAAAAAAAAGTATTGGTATTCAGTTATATTATTATCAGAAACTTGAAACCTACCTTTTATTCTGAATAGAAAAGAAAATAAAAAGACATTCTGGGAGCATGAACAGTCATTCCATTATAAATCTCACATTTGAAAAATCGGCTTATTCTTTCCTAGAAGTTACTTACTTCTATTATCATGTTAATTCACAAATAGACCTCTGGTATCATACAAGAATACTGTACTTTCCACATTTTTTTTTTTATTTTGTAAGGTTAATAAGGTTTCTCTTACGGGTTCCCTCACTGAGCTCTCTGTCTTTCCTATATTTTATTATCACTGCTGTGCATGGATTCAATTAACAGTAGATAATAGGTCCATAAAATAGCATGAAGACAGCTGTGTATTTCAGCCTTTTATTTTCCCTAATAAAGCTTTCACGTTTGAACTTTTCATTTTTCCACATTAACAATAAATAAAAAATAAGAATGAAGTGAATTTCTGTGACATTGGAATAAGATTGAGGACAATTTTAGAAATAAAAGCAAAATATCTTAAAAGCTGGATAACTAATGACAATTGTTACTGCGTTGTTAAAACAGAGCTTCATGTCGTTGCCTGTTGCTGAACTCTTCCTTTTGAACGAGCCTTTGAGGGGACAGAGGTAATTCAGTCTTTGGCAGTAAGTACCAGAAAGTAAGTGCTTAATCTGGAAGTCTAGGTACCGACGTCCTGGTAGTTACAGAGTGATGTCTGGCAGCTGGTGATTATGAGACAGTTGCCAGTGGGAACCACCAGCCCTGCAAGTTCATCAGGAATAGTTACTGAGGTCATTGAGATAGGAGCTAGACTCGGCTCCCAGAAGCAGCTGTCATCAACACAGAAAAACTGAAAGCAACCACTTCCACCAAATCTCTTATCACAAATTTCTTTCAACTCTAGTGATATCATCTATCTCAGAATTTACAGTGACCCGGGAGTTCTGTGTATTGACAGCATGCCATTCCTTTTCTTCAAAACCAAAGTTCTCTGCAGCTGCCAAGTTGTCCTCAGAGAAAAGCTCTAGTCTTCAGTGTGTTTTTATTGCTTTCCTATATGTTCATATTGTGAGTGTTCATGTTTAACCGTAATGAGTGGTGATAAATCATAGTGAAATGACCCTGTCCCTAGTGTTTCTTTATATGACTATAAACTTCCATTGATAATAGTAAATCATTCATTTAATGCCTTCTCCCTGTCTTTTCCGCCATGTTTGTAGTACTGCTTTTCTTTTCTTTTTTTTTTTAACTTTTCGGTTTTTATTTTGAATTTCACTTGTTAGCTCCTAGAGAAACAAATGTAAATGAAACAAAAGTAATTCTTAGATAAGATGAGGAACATGATTAGAATCTGATTTATATTATTGATCTACATATTTTTCAAGGTTCTTGCCCTCATAGTAGCATCATTCATTGTCACAGAACACAGAGTTGATTCTTCATGGATTAGTGCTGGCCAGACCCCAGGAAGGATTAGTTCCACCAGATTAGCATGTTTTTAGCTTGTGAAGCCAACCAGAACATCACAGGCAAAGTCAAGGAGTTCCTACAGTCCTTGGATGCATCCTTCCTGTGCAGAAATGCCAAAACAGCTTCCAGAATAAGATAGACATATTCTTTAGAGGCAAAGGTAAGCACATATTGGCAAAGCCTGGGCACATTTAAAATGAAAAACAATTTGGGGATTTCACTTGGAATTCCTGCAAATGGTTTCATTAGCTAATTGCTTCATTAAGAAATATTTGCAGGTAGAAACTACATAAGTGTCCTCAATAGAATATAGGAGACATAAATGACACATTCACATGGTGGAAAATAATAAAGGGAAGGAATTAAGTGCTTCCACATAATGATGTAAAGATAAAATATAGCATTAATTGCACAAAACAAAGCATGAAATGATCTGTATAATATGGTTTTGTGAAAATAAACTTGAAGAATGATTGATAGGAACCTGAGAATTTGTGTGGTAGCATACACATTTATTTACTTATTAGCTAATCAGTTTTTCCTAGGGAGGAATGGGTCAAAAGAACTTGCTAACAATGACTGACTTTGAAAAAGAAGGAAGGAAGTATACTTGAAAAAAAAAATATTTTCTGTATCGCTTTTGCATTCTATACATGAGCATGAGTTTATTTTCCCTTTCTTTTTGTAAAACGATTACACTATTTGGGGAGCTATTGACAGGTTTGTGGCCTTCTTAACTCCATATGTAAAATAACAACACATTAACAACAGCAAATTTTATAAAGCTATATATCCAGAAATTATTCATCTCTGGGAAAAAAATTCAGAGTTCACCAGGAATATGAAGTACTTTTATATATAAGCAATTTGAGTGGCACTGACAACTGAATGCAATTCAACTTCACATTAGGAGTCAAACATTGTATTTCTGCTTACATTCTGAATATGTTTTGTTAGATTTTCAACATATTGCAGAGAATAATGATTAAAATTCATAGTCACAAAGAGCATAGAACTGCACTTTAGGAGATGAAACTTAGTGATTAACTATAGACCAAAAAAAAAAAAGAAGTATTAAAACTTAAGCCATGTGTATTATAAAAACTTTCTTAGTGGAAGAATTAGTCATTTTAATCACTCCATATAAGCAGCATGAAAGTTGGCATTTTTGTTCAATTTAGTTACTGCCATTTCTTTACTGCTTAGACACTGCCTGCCAATTGTTAGATTTTTCAGTAGATACTGTTGAACAAATGATTAAATAAATCAATGAATTGTGTAAGCATTATGAAGGATAGCTTAGTGTCACTCTTTGCCTTTGAAATTTGAGACAATGATAATTTAATAATTGCATTCTTCATAAAATACTTTACACTGAGAAGTGTACCAGTGACCAAATAAAAATTAATTGCACGTATGTATGAAATGTGCATTTGAATTTCTATTTATTATCATATTTTACTGATGCTAGGAATTAGCAATGTTAATTATCATAGAATTAATGACTACTCTGAGTTTAAAATCACACTTTGTTATAGATATATTGAAATGTAATTTGAGTGTGTCCATAGTGCCTATTTCAGGTGTATTTGAAATGTTAAAAACAAAACAAAACAAAAAACCTTGAACTCAGGGTCCTATGTTGGTTCAAGGATTTAGTTTGGTTCAAGCAACAGATTGAATAATTGTTTACCGCCAGTAATACCTACAACCCTTCCCCTTCATCCAGCCATAGCACAGAGGCTGAAGAAAGTGGTCCAACTCCAGCACTCAAAATGATAAAAGGAAAAAAATATATATGTAAGATTTATTTCTAAATCCGCGGCAGCATTCCAGCACCAAATCACTAGTCATCCCTAGAAATTATAACTGCCCCCATAATGACAGGTACTACAATGTCCATCACACCAGTAACAATGTATTCGTGAGAATATGTCAGGATACGGGAAGTATGAACTATAGGGATGATTGTGTAGAAAATTGAATCACTGAAACTGTTAAAATAATGTTGCCAGTAACTTGCATTTCCTTGAAAAGACAAGAGCAAATCTAGGCAAACACACCCAAAGTCTAATGTAAAAACAGGGAAATTCAAGATTTGTTAGGTGTGGTGTGTACTCAAAAATATCACCTAATACATTTCCACAAGTTAAGTCCTCGGTATCTAAAATTCAAGACACCCAGTGTTTGCTAAAGCCCTGCATTCTCATTTTTCTGCTGAGAAAAATATCAACCTCTTCTGGGAAGCAGTTTATCCAAATTGATTGGGCAGGAAAAATGAGGTGTGTTTTTTGGAGAAACTGAACAAATCATGGAGCACAGCTGTTTTCTCTCTGCTGAGACAAATGGTCCCTGGCGTGCCTGTTCCTCAGGACCCCATGATGTGTAATTTTAGCACCTTGCTTAGTCCAAATCCAAGGACGGACTTTCTGTGAAGCCTTTTAATTTCCAAAGAGAATGGCTGGCTTTTTGGAAAGTCAGACATTTTGAGTTGTTTTATTTTAGCTCTTAAGTATTTGGTGAGCGCCACGTATACCCGAAGTGTGGACCAGAACAGGCAGCTACCTCATCAATGGTTCTCTGGAACCCCAGTGTAATAGCTCTGAGAGTACTGTGTGATTTCCTTCTCTAGAACTCAAAAAGGTTGAAATATACCCCAAAGTTAAGAAAACAGCTGAAGTGCTTTTTGGTCTGTACTTATGTAAAATTTCATTTCAAACAATGGTACTTACACATGGCATAGAGTTGTTCTGGAGCTTATTAGAGTGTATACAGAAGAAAAAATAACAGAAAAGTTGTGACAATTAGAAGCATATGAAGCCTCTGGAGTAAATGCTTCTTCAACTATATCTGGTAAAGAACCACTTCAAAAAAATTCTAATTCATTATGGATAGTTTTTGTAAAATGCAACAAAATGAATTGTTAGAAAAATTAAATGTAAAAACGATACAAAATACAAGTCCATTGATCATGTACTTGAATGTCGTAGCAATGTAAAATTGCTGTGGGTTTTTAAAAACACTATTTCTGCATTTCAGACAGAATACACATTCTACAATTGGACAGCGATCTCCAAACCAAACCACATTTTGAATAGTTCTCCTTTATGTTGACGTAAGAACATTTGAGGTCTTATGTATAAAGAAAATCATATCTTTTTTTTTTAAGATTTTATTCATTTATTTGACAGACAGAGATCACAGGTAGACAGAGAGGCAGGCAGAGAGAGAGGGGGAAGCAGGCTCCCTGCTGAGCAGAGAGCCCGATGTGGGGCTCGATCCCAGGACCCCGAGATCATGACCTGAGCCGAAGGCAGAGGGTTTAACGCACTGAGCCACCCAGGCGCCCAAGAAAATCATATCTTGAAGTTCACCTTGAACATCTGTAAAAATATGGTTTAACAGATGATCTTTTCTACCCCTAAGATTCCGTGACTACTACAGTAGTCACCAGAGTTAAAGGGGTGTTTAAAGCAGAGCTAAAGAAAACAATATTTGATGTTTGACAGCAGCAAAAAATTTTTTATTACTAACAATAACTTACATTTCATCTCTGGAATCTAGAGGTTGTATAACTAAACTGTTTTTTCTAAAGGCTTTTAAAAAATCCAAACTACATAAATCTTCCCCAAATGCACAAACTCTGAAACTATCAAAATTGTAGGTTTCATGTGTAACTGAAATTAACATCATTGCTTTCTTTTGAGATTTGCATTTAATTGCAAACTGATCTGGTAACTGCAAATTTTTTTCCCAGTAAATCTCTATCTCCAGACATCAAAGTGTTGAATGTTCTGTTGTTAGCAACAGAATATTAAATTTACAAGGCCAGAGAATTTAGATTTACAATTAAACAAATTGTCTTAAAATAACTACATTCCAGTGTTTGAGGAGTTAAAGAATGAAAAGAAAAATTCAGCTTCCTTTTTTTAGATTATAAGAGTTCAAATACAGAAATGAGGGAACCAAAGAATAGAGTGTACGTTGAGAGGTAAACAACTAGTTATTTATGAACAGTTAGTTACGTACACCTACAGACACTGGGTTTAAGAAGTAACCCTACTAGGTAGGCACCGACTGATGGTTCCAGCTACAAAACAATAACATAAGCTATTATAAATGTTACATAGAATAATTATTTTTATTATCCACAGTTCATTATAGCCTTATATGATGCATTAACAGATCTATATTTTTTTTTCCTGTAAGCCCCAATTCATATGAATAAAAATTCTATTGTGGAAGCCCAAAATATAATCAGACCAAATGTTGATTTTATTCTATATGTGAAAAACATGAGTTATAATTGTTGTAGCAATGAAGAAGTTTCAAACTGTTGATATAAATGATACAAATTGACTCAAATAAGAGAGGGGAAAGTATTAAAGGAGGGTTTTTTTGTTTGTTTGCTGTCGTCGTTTTTAAGGAGGCTCCATTCCCTGACATGAGGCTCAATGTGGGGTTTGAACTGAGGATCCTGAGATCAAGACCTGAGCTGAGACCAAGACTGACACTTAACCAACTGAGCCACCCAGTCGCCCTAAGGAGTGTTTTTAACTCTAATTGTGTATGGATACTCAGTGAGGGAGGGAAAAAAAAAATAGCTGTTGTTGTTCCACAAGCAGTTTAAAAATGAAGTTATTCATCCTGAAAGGTACTGTGTAAATTACACTCTTGGTAAGAACAATGCTTACCACACCATACTGGGGATTTTAAGATCTAAGAACTGCTCTCAGCCATTGCTAAATGGTATAATGTTCTAATATGTGTTGCAGTTGTAGTGATAATTAAAAGATGATGATGATGATGACGATAATGCATATGTGTTTGAATAGTAGACATTACAGATTTTTTTAAGATTTTATTTATTTATTTGAGAGAGATAGAGAGTATGCAAGCACGAGGAAGGAGGGAGATGGACAAACAGACTCTGTGCTGAGTGAAGACCCTGAGATCATGACCTGAGCCTAAATCAAAATCAAGAGTCAAATGCTTAACCAACTGAGCCACCGAGGTGCCCTGAAATTACAGTTTCTAAATAAATATAGAAAATTGCAATGAATGGGTGTCAGATTTAAGACAAAATTGTAATCTCTGGCTGATTAATTGCAATATGATCATAGAAACAAGGAAATGGTCAAGAGATTGACTGGGCAATGTAAAAAATAATCAGAAACTCTCCACACCCTACAGAAGTTATGTGGTGTGTTCTCAGCCTGGAAAACTGTGGGCAGAGTCAATTTAAGCTCCTAAACCTTAGCATGCTCAAGAGGAAACAGAAAGGAAACAACCACAAGATTACACCAGATTGGGAGGACTTGCAAAATGTCATCTGGATGTGATTCTTTTCTCACTATATTTTCAGCTGCACTAATTTCAAACTTTGAGGATGTGGTTATGTCACTCTCGATGAAACAGACCTGCCCCTTCCCAGTACCATTCAGTGATGTGACCCGCAGGGCATGGGAACCAGGCTCTATCACTGTGGCCTGCCATGTTAAGATGAAATCAAGGAAGCCAGTTAGATAAAAAAGAAAACACGCACACCCTGTCCTTCTGAAGGGTTCTGTCTCTACCTTCTTGGGAGAGTAAATTTGAAACAGAGAACATTCTGGAAGTTTCCTGTTGATGTTAATTAGGGACAATTACCTATGGAAACATAAACACACATGCAGATTGC
Organism: Enhydra lutris kenyoni; assembly: GCF_002288905.1. Lineage (NCBI taxonomy): Eukaryota > Metazoa > Chordata > Mammalia > Carnivora > Mustelidae > Enhydra > Enhydra lutris. Next base: position 10,861,904 of record NW_019154104.1, on the reverse strand, counting down.
CACCACTAATAAAAGAAGTGAGGTTTTTTTTGTTTTGTTTTGTTTTGTTTTTTTCAGATTTTATTCATTTACTTGAGAGAGAGAGAGAGAGAGATTGAGAATGAGAGAGAGAAAGAGAGACCATGAGAAGGGGGAGGGTCAGAGGGAGAAGCAGACTCCCTGCCAAACAGGGAACCTGATGCGGGACTTGATCCCAGGACTCCAGGATCATGACCTGAACCGAAGGCAGTTGCTTAACCAACTGAGCCACCCAACGCCCTAAGAGGTGAGTTTTTACACAATTTTTACACAAAAAGATTTTTATTTTCCAACAAATCAAACATTCACAGTAATAGACCACATTACTAAGTACAGAATTATTTTGGCCTGTCAGGTTTCCCAAACTTGAGTTGTTCCAGTTCAATGCTATTGTGTAAATTCAAATTATTTCAGTTATCCTCAGTATCCTACAAAATGATGGTACAAAACCAACTATATATGGGAAGGAAATCATCTCTCAAAAGTAATATCAAATATATAATTCTTTTAAATGAAGAATTTCTCCATGTCAGTATATTTAGAGACATATTTTCTTAGAGTAATAGATGAGTCGATCAGTTGCTAAAAACCAAATATTAATAGTTGGTGAGCAGGAGAAAACTTGTGGATTTATAATATTCTGTGGCAACCTTAGAGAGCTGTCAAGAGTGTTCTGTAAAACATTTCCAGAAGTTCTGACCTCATTCTCTTTATCTGGGCCCTGCTTTGTAAATTTGTGCCTTGATGAGAAGTAAGGCACAGCTCTGCTGTACACTGGCATCGTACCTTGGCCTGACAAGGGCAGAGGGCCCCACCAATATGGTGGCCGTGAGAAAGATGATCTTCTACTAACGTGCAAAGTTTCCTGGGATTGGATTATATGTGTGCTCTTTCCTCCCAGAAATAATTTCTCGGATATTTAGCAAGGTCAATCATCTCTTTTGAGACAAAGATTTACAATGTGGGCTTGAATCTGGCAGATCTTGGTTTTGCTTGTCTATTTCTTATTGCCTGTGAAACTTTAGCTGTTTCTTAAATCTCTCAAGTTAAAGTAACTCAATTGTCCACACCTATTAAACTGGCATCACATGCAGAGAGCATATAAGAATGATCTTCAGAGGGACTTCTGGGTGGCTCAGTCGGCTAAGCGGCTTCCTTCGGCTCAGGTCATGATCCCAGGGTCCTAAGACAGAGTCCCTCATCAGGCTCCTTGCTCAGCAAGGAGTCTGCTTCTCCGACTCCCTCTGCCCCTCCCCCTGACTTGTGCTCTCTTTCTCTTTCCCTCTCAAATAAATACAAATCTTAAAAAGCTAAAATAAATAAGTAGGTAAGTAAGTAAGTAAATGAATAAATAAAATTATCTTTAGAATGAGAAAGTGGCATTTCCAGGGTCATGGTCATCATCATAGAGACAATTTGCTGTCTGTCAAGGCAAACAACAAAACAAAACACAAAGAATGAAAAAAGCAAAATACAAACAGAAAGCAACTGTAACTTATACATTTCAATAATATGCTCAATAGCCAGTGATATTTGATTACTCCTCGCTGAACTGGAAAATACAGTCCAAAATACAACCTCCTGACAATTGCCACACCTCATCTCCGCCTGTAAGCTCACACAGGGGATTACAACACACTCGTGCAGGCCTAGTCCATAGCAAAGAGAGGAAACTCAAGCAAGGATTAGCACTTCACCGCACAGAAGAACTAATCCAAAGGTGATTCCATCCCTCCACCTCCCTCTTCTCTGAAGGACATTACACGTGCACATGAACATTCACAAGTAATTTTACCTTGAAAATACGTTTTTTGAAAATAGCAGTCGATACGGTGCCTCGCCAAAACAGAGTTTCCATCATTGTTCTCTATTTTCCTTTCTGCTTTTGCACTCCTCTATGCCTTCCTTGATTTATTTCTTAGGAATTTTGTGGTTTTAATCAGAAGACAAGATACCTATCCTTGGACTTCCTTGAGATGGACAAACAAAGAATCCTAATTTTCTGACTTCATATAGCACCAAGAAAGTTAATAGGAATAAGGTTCAGGAGAAGGGGAGAGATTTTAAGGGTACTCAGCATCCAAGGGACTGTGGGTAACACTGGCACACACAAGCACGTGTGCATGCACGCACACGTGTGTGAGGACACACACACCCATTTCCTGGAATGTATTCAGCAGAATGTAAAATTAGGAGATTGTTATTTTATTATTATCTCTATAGGAAAAAAAAAAACATACTTTACCTAACCAAATCCTGGTCTTTTAAATGAATATAGGAGAAAAAAAAATAAAACAGACTTGACTATGTTTTTCCGATATAATTAAGACTATATTAAGGTATAAAGAGTGATCAGTTCTCTATTCTTAGTCCAACAAATGGTACAAAAGAAAATCTCATACCATCCAATTGTTCATTTGCAATTTACATCAACACAGAGACATTAAGTCGAAACAGGGATCAGGTCCATAAGCTGCTGATCAAAAGAGGCCTAATGACTCAGGTCTGGAGTCTCATGTTTGTGGTCTGTGATTCCCTCAGTGTACTGCAAAGAAAACGTCTGAGAGATGTATCAAACCAATGCCAACCAGCCGACAGTTTGATTGTGTTTGAAAGGAGAGTATGTGAAGCAGGAGAAATCCCCTGGTTCATAGCCAGTTTCTTCCATAAATACAGACACACACCAGGCACCAGACTCCAGTCTTATGCACATCAGCCCAGAGGAAGGTGGGCTGCTGGTAGAGCAATCAGGGAGAACTGGCTTAGAAGTTCTCTGTTTCATCTGGACTGGCTTCCTGTATCAAGAAGGACAGAGTACATTTGGCTGTCTGTACCTTTATCAGCAACTGTTCCCCTTGGGTGCTTTGATTTGGCGCGCGAGCATTTCCACTCTCCTGATCCCAAACTTAGCAATGTATTCCAGATTGAATGCATCGTGTGTGTTTTTTGTCCTTATTGTACTAATTCAGGATCAGAGTTTGCTCTAATTAGCTACTAAAATAAAAATTTTGCTCAAGTTGACTTTTTAAAAGCATGTTGATCTTAAATGTCTAGAATGCCATGTTATTTTATTCTAGTCAAAACCCTTCCTGCCTCTCACCCCCCGCCCCCCCTTCTCCAGTTGATAAGGAAGTAAAAGGTCAGAAAATGTTTACAACAGGCAGAGTGTCTTGTTAGTGCTCCAAATACACACTGTGATTCCACACATGGCCACAGCGTGTTTGCACGGAGTCTCACACAAAAGCCCGGGTTGGATAACTGGATGCCCAGAGAGGAGTGGGTAAAGGAAGGAAATGTCAGGAGAGCAAGCATGTCACGTTTCTTCTAGGGTACAGAGTGTGTGAGTGTTGTGGGGGCGCCTCTCTAATGCCTAGAACTGACCATCTTGCTCGGCAATCTCACTAGATTTGGCTTTGGGGGAGGAGAAAGGCTTTGCGTCAAAGGACTTCACAGTGAACAGTCAGCTTGCGGCAGATCTGAGCCCTTGGCCACACCCTGCTTTTTGGGATGCTGTCATTCACTCTCACCAGTTACTCTGTAGAGGCAAAAAGGTGACAGCAGCACTTTCTTTAGTGGAAATTTCTTGTCCTTGTAAATGTTTCAGCTCTCTCCTATAAATGGACATCAAGGCAGATAAGACCAACATTTGGCTCATGGGTAAATTCAGAGCTAATCTTAGAAGTAATATTATTTAATCTGGATATTCATTGCATCCAGAAGACAGACAAACTTATTTTTTTTAACTAACACTTAAAATTAGGATTTCAAAAGGGAAGAAATGAAAATGTCCTTTCATTTTTTTTCATGGTCAAGTCCACTATTTTAAACCACAACATCATAGGGCACCTAGGTGGCTCTTTCGCTTCAGCGGCTGCTTTCAGGTCAGGTCACGATCTCCGGTTTCTGGGTTAGGGTCAGGGGTCCTGGGATTGAGCCCCTTATCCAGCTCCTTCCTCAGTGGGGTGTATGCTTCTTCTTTTCTCTCTGCCTCTGCCCCAGTCTCATGCTCTCTCTCTCTCTTGCTCTCAAAAAAAACAAAAAACAAAAAACAAAAAAAAAGTAAATAAAATCATTAAATAAATAAATAAGCCAGAGCATCTGAGGTCATTTTAAACTCAGCAAAAAAATAGGACCCAGCATCTTTGGGGAAGGAGGAGGGAGAACATATATACCAGTAGCCATTTACATGTATACTTCTTAAAATCACACACGTCATTCTGCCCACTTCTTTCTAAGAGCATAAATCACATGCAAATCTCCTTTCAAGGGACCAAGAGTCAGCGCTACTCTCACCATGGGCTGTCAGTGGTGTCTCTGCACTTTCAGCCTCATGACAAACCACTTTTGTTTATGAACAGCGTTCAGCAGGTATACAATCGACCTCAGTGATCTTTCTCTCCTCTCCCTTTCCTCTTGACTGGTTCGAAAAAATGATTCTTCTGTAGATGACACGCCAGCAGGGACTCGACAACACCTGTGTTTATTCAACATATTGATGCTTTGCAGTTATCGTTTCTTCAGCATAAACGTATCTGAAAGAGGTTAATGGTGCCCCGTAGCACTGTTATAATTAAGATTCTGTCAGTATTTTCATAACAAACTGAAGATTTCCAAAAACAATATGAAAATGGTTTGTGAACAATTCAGAGTCTAATACTAGAGATTATTTTCTAAGGCACAAACACACACGCAAAATTACTTTTTTTTTTCTTTTGCAAAATTACTTTTGTCTAATTTGTGGTTCTTGGGATAAATGATTATAATCCTTTTTATTTGCTCTATTAAAAAAGAGGGCCAACATTTTTTGGTCAGGTAATATATCTAACTTACACGTAATTAACTAATGGGAAACTTTTTATATCTCTATAAATCAATAGATTCTTATGGCACAATCTCTCCGAATATTCCTAAAAGGAAGTACTTAGGTAACAGGATGTTAAGTGGGATTTTCTGTTGTCTTACAGTTTTAGCTAATGCCTGAAGCTGAAACCAATTCTTTGAAAGCACATTGTATTCTATCTTATTTTATTTTATTATTTTTTGAAAGTTTTAATTTTTATTGTGTTATGTTAGTCACCATACACCATTAGTTTTTGATGTGGTGTTCCAAGATTCATTGTTTATATATAACACCCAGTGCTCCTTGTAATACGTGCCCACCTTAAAAGCACATTTGAAAGAGAGTAGCTGGACACATCTTTAGAACGTATTGAGAAAGAACAAAAACTTCTCTGACACTCTTACCCAACACCCAATTACAGCCTGTATTTACAGGTTAGAGATTCGTCAGGGTAATTGCAGCTCATTTTGAAGAATGTTGAGTTTGTAAGAAAGGGAGTGGGCTGGCTTTTCCCTTACTTCCCAAATGAAGTGAGGAGAGCTTCAGTGAACCCCCTGTAAGAGAGTGGGGCTGCTCGTCAAGGGAAGCAACTGGAAATGCTCTCTCCAGCTATATGCTTACCTAATATTGATGCATGCAGTTATTAATTTTGCAAGTGCTCCCTGGAATCTGAAGGATATTTAGAAAAAGTCTCTTACCCCCGTATGAAAATACCTATTATTTTTATATCTGCCTTGAAACTTTACATATAATCAATACATTGCAGTACTAGCCGAAGGAGCTTTCTATTTATTTGGTTATTTAAACTTTATATCCCTCCTCACAGTTTTGGTATGAAAGAGCATGGCGAGATATAGCCTACCGTGGTGGGGGTGACTGCCAAGAAGAGGGGAAAAATAGACGCTGAGACACAACCTCTCACACACTGAGATCACAAGTTAATACAATTCCAATATCCCAAAGTGGCAAGAAGGTATGGGGATCCGCCTTACATGCTATTAAGCACTGAAAAAAGAGATCCAAAAACTTGCTTGCAATCAGAGATGGAAGACAAGGTACCCATTCAATAAGTTTGTTCCATTAACAAGCCATGGTAAAAATAATTTGTATAGTTTAAAAATAAGTATGAATATCTGTGTCTTCACACACACACACACACACACACACACACCAGCTTTTCTAAACGATGCAAGTTCACAAACGGCACTTAGCTTTCTGGATCTTCCACTTCAAACCTAGGCAGAATTTTAAAGCCAGTCACAATTAGAAAAAACTGCCACAATCAGAAATTGTCAGGAGGGATCATCTTGGAATTATCTGCTTGTATTCATGAGAAAGGATAATAAAATAGAAATTAATAATGAAATGAGTAAGTCTGAATTTAAGTTTCTACTCTAGCATTTAGTGTATGTTTGAGGTCCTATAACTTAATTCTCTATATTTATAATTAGTCATTTTCAAATGAAAAATAATAAATATCCATAAAGTTGTTGAAAAGATAAAATGAAATAACTCATAAAATAAGTATGTCTCTGGTGATAGTTTGATGCAACTTTTTTCCTTCCTTCCTCCCCTCCTTCCTTCCTTCGTGTTTTCCTTTCCTCCCTCCCTTCTTCCTTTTTCTTTCTTTCATTCTTTCTTTCTCTCTCTCTCTCTTTCTTTCCTTCCTTCCTTATCACTTCTTTCTTTCTTTGCTTTTTTTTTTCTTTCTTTCCTCCCTTCCTTTGTGGTTTTCCCATTAATTTTCAAGAATTGCTAGTTCCTCCCTTTCCTCTGGCTCTTTTGTCCCTGTATTACCTACATCCAAGTACCTTCAGCAAATACCTACTAAATCCTTCCTGAAGCAACAAGAACCAATCTGCCTCTAGTCAGAAGGGATTGTATACAGTTCAAACTACCCAGACCACAGAATTCTCAATTTTCTGAATCCGCTAAGACACTGTAGTCTGATTGCAGTCCTTAGGACCTACGTTTTTCCAGTGACGAAACTCCCACCTCAGGTCCCAAGTGTAGTGAGTACATTCCTACCTTAGCTATAAACCTGTCTTTCCTTGACTTGAGAATCTTCAGAAGAACACCTGTTTCTCTAGGATTGGCCCCTTCCTTGATCTTGTCAATCACTTGGGGATAAGAATACCTACATGAACCTTATGCCACCCAGTGGTGAAAAGCATTACCCTTTCTGGATATTGTGCTGGGAGGTTGGAGGTAGTGAGATAAGCACAGGCCAGTTTGTCTTTATAGTTCCAGTTTTTATGGTGGACCTCAGTCCATCTGCACCCAGATCCTATTTTGTGTCTTGACCGTCATTCTGGCAGACCAAGAGTAATGACAATTTCTGCCCTAGGCAGAGACAGTAGTCTTGTGTAGAGATCTCCACCAGCTCCCACTGTTACAAAAACTCCAATCTCTATAATAAATGCTGCTTCTACATCACTTATAAGGGCTCTGTTTTTGGTTTTGTTTTTTAATGAAACCCTCACTGATACATAAATTCAGTGCATCTTTTTTTTTTTTTTTTTAACATTTTATTTATTTATTTGACAGAGATCACAAGTTGGCAGAGAGGCAGGCAGAGAGAGAGAGAGGAGGAAGCAGGCTCCCTGCTGAGCAGTGAGCTCGATGCGGGGCTCGATCCCAGGACCCTGGGATCATGACCTGAGCCGAAGGCAGAGGCTTTAACCCACTGAGCCACCCAGGCACCCCTCAGTGCATTTTTTTTATATTAATTCCTAAATATTTTATTTTTCTCTAGCTATGGTGAAAGGGCTTCATTTTTTCCTTTTTAAATAATCATGTTTTTAATTCTAATCCTAAACCTCTGCCTTTGAAACTTTTCTAATGAAGGATTTATAGCAGAGAAAGAAAGTGAAAATTTTAGCAAAGAAGCATTTGTGAGATATAGGCAAGATCACAAAGCCTTAGGGGTTTGAAATCTTCTTTTAAAGTTTAAATTTGTCTTAACTTTTCATTCTATTTCATAGCATACCCTTATATGCTTAAAATTTTAAAATGCTTTCTGCTTTCCAAGTCTTTAAATAAAATAAAATATCTGGAAAGACATGTGTCTATTCTGTGGTTTCTGGTATTTGGTGGTGGATGTGTTAAGCTCCAAATATGTTAGAGATAAAATGTGTAGTAACAACATTTCTTTAAAGTGGTTTTGTGATTAGTCCAAGGCTCTCCAAACTCTACTGTTACGTTATCCCTAATGAACACTGTATTCCTGTAGTTATAATTACTCAGAAAATTATCTGAGATCTTTCCTTTCCTTCCTCCGTGCAGTAAGACACAGATATTCGGTATTCAAATCAAGTTACCTTAGAATTTTTCCTAAAGAATCTTTTGGACTTAGTTTGCTGAAATCACTTCAAGTCATCTTTTTCTATAAAGCTAGGTTCTAAGGCAATTCTGCAATTACATACATTAGTTACTTGTGTAAATAATCTGATTTAAACCCAGAGACAACACCAAAGCTAAGGTCACATTTTACAGAACACTGAAGACTAATCCTGGTAATTAATGGAAGAGAAAACATAATTCAAAACAGAATAAAAAATTTATCAGCACTTGAGAGGTTAATCTCTAACATGGAAGTATTTGTTTTTTGTTTTGTTTTTTAAAGATTTTATTTATTTACTTGGCACAGAGAGAGAGGGAACACAAGCAGGCTTCCCACCAGACCACGATGGGGGCCTGGTGCCCGATGTGGGCCTTGATCTCTGAGATACCCAGGTGCCCTAACATGGAAGTATTTGTAACTATGTGCTGTCAATATCATTGTGGCCCTGAAATCTCTCTTTGCTTTTTGGGAAGTGATTGCTATTGGACACCAGAGAAGACAGCCTGGGAATAAAAGAATATATGATACTGGAAGTTTCAGACACATGTTAACAAAAGTTTCCCATCTACATTGATAATGCTTTGAATCTACTATTAAGTCATTTTTTTTTCCTGACAAAATAATTTATGTGGCTTGGTAGCCAGGTCAAATATTAAATTCTAACATCTAATATGTCTATAGAATCACCTTCTATCCATGTGTAATGGAAATATATGTTTCAAAATGTAAACATTCTCTTGGAAAGATAATAATTGTTAGAAATTAGATGAAAAAAGAAAAAAATAATCAGTTTGGATTAATAAAAATAGCTACAGGGAAATGGGCTAAAAAAAAACCAGGCTTTATCAAGGGAACAAAAAGAATTTACTACATGCCTTTAACATACATTAACAATTTCAAAGACAAAGGGTGTCCTTTGAGAAAATACTGTAGTTTCTTTGCTAGTTAGGAGACTGAAATTGGATAAAAAAGACCTTATCCTCATCACACCTGAGAGATGGTAAGGAAAAGAAAAGTGATGGAAGAAAAGACACAGAGGAAATAGGTAGTCGTCTGTGCATCCACAACCTGGAGGTCTAACTTCCTAAAACATCATGGAGGTTACTGGGTAGGTTGAGAGAACTCTCTAGGACAGAGGAATTTTTTTTCAAATTTTTATTAGATCTCTGAGAGGAATCAATATTGGAATTTCCTTGAGGCCACATAAGAGGCAACAAAAGAGCTAAGAAAAAAAAAATGCAACTTAATCAGACAGACAGAAATCTAATTTTCACCCCCAAAGTTCAATAATTTTTTGTATGGAAGAACCCTGTATTGGAAGCCAAGAGGTCAAACATGGGATGGGGACTTCTATGGCAGGGGCGTGCTGATCTTTTAAGATACACTGTAAGATGAAAGGAAGAACGATGGACACATGCACAATGATCAGAGGGACTGGTAAAATCAGGGACCACCTATGGAGGGCAAACAAGCAGGGAGGGGCTTCTGGATTCTGACAGAGCTAAGAAATAATATAAGTTAATTAATCAAAAACATCAAAAACAGAAAACAGAAGGATGCCCAGTGTTGACCATCAGCAGATACCATCTAGCATACATACGAGATAAGGATGACCATAGATGCCCCCTCCTATCCCACCAGAGCCATGAGTTTCTGCAGAGCACCATCCCCACAATTCTGCTGTCATCTGATAGTGGAATTATAGGAAAAACCTGAAAAATAAAATGTATTACTCAAAGAGACATGGCTAAACCTAAGTATAGGAGCACACTGGAGTCTCAGTTGGTTAAGCATCGGCCTTCAGCTCAGGTCATGATCTTGGGGTCCTGGGATGGAACCCCTCCCAATATGGGCTCCCTGCTCAGCAGGGAATCTGCGTCTCCCTCTCCCTCTGCCCCTCCCCCACTTCTGCTTTCTCTGTTTCTCTAACTCACTCTCTCTCAAATACATAAATATTTTTTAAAAAGAGTCCTAAATATACTATATAAAATATTAGGTATAAATAAATTCTATCCCTATTGAACTAATTTGGTTGCTGTTGCTTTTGTTCCTACTGTCCAGTAGTTCCAGTGGTCACATATGAGACATCACAGCACTTTCAGAATGTAAAAAATGGCAGATTCTATGTATAACTGCATATAGTGTGAATAAATTTTAAATTAAAATTGTGATTATAGTGATAATAAATTATGGTCATTTCATGCATTAAATATTTTGGGATATCATATTTAAGTTATGTGAATATACTCATATATTTTAACTTAAGTTACATGTCATTTAAATGTAAATTCTCTATTATTTTAGAGAGAAGTTCAATTTCTGAAATCAATATAAAAATAATAGTGGACTAAAGTAGATAAACTTCCTATAATCTCCTTGCAGTCATCAAACCTGATGGGGCAACACTGGTATTAGGTTTTAGATTCTGGCTTATTATTTTGCTAGCCTTAAAAAACTGGCCTCTATTAATAGTCTACGTCCAGGTTCTGCCATTGTATCTACATTCCATCCAATGGGATAAGGATAAGAAATGAAAATCATATCTCTTTCCTTTAAGGACATTTTCCAGTATTTGTACACATTCCTCTTCTTATCCTATTGGCCAGAAATTAGTCAAATAGCTGATATTGAAAGGGAAGCATGGAAATAGGTTTTTTATCTGAGCAACCATGGACTAAGATAAAACTTGGACACCTTACTACTAAAGGGAAACAGGAGAGGGTGGATATTGGAGGATAACCAGCAGTTTCTGCCATGCCTGCTGATAAATGAATATAGCCAATATATATTACATATTTAAGTGCATGCATTGCAATGTATCTCAATCAATAATATCTATAAACTGGGCTAATATTTTTAAAGTTCTTTTAAATTTGTTGATTGATCTGTTCTCTTTCCAACAGAATTACTCATATAGAACACAGTCATGCTACCTGTCTAATTTTAAAGAGAGAATCAAAAGTCAGATGAAAAACAGTAGTAGAGTGTGGATTATTATAATATGTCCCTCCTGGATTAGATAGTTATTTATCGTAATGTGTCTTGAAGCAGAATAGATCTCATTCATTTTTAGGTATTTGCAAAAATAAGTGTGGTTATTAATAGACCTATATAACCCTATTGGAGATGAAGTCATATAGGTACACAAGTGGATATTTCCTACTACTCTAACTTGCAGTGATAGAGTAGAAAAGATTGTTTTAGGGAAAAACACATTCATAACTGTTTTGGTAGTCTTCAGGAAAGAAAGGTGTGACTGATTTTTGAAACTCTTTGCTGAGGTGGACAGCTGACTTATGAGATGCTAATGAGATTGAGTTAGAAGCTAATCACTTGGGTTCAGGATACGTGCTAGAAATGTGCTCACTGGGTGCTGGCTGCACCTGCTGGAGGCCACATAACATTGGGTCTCATGCACAACATTGACCAAAAAGTGCCCAGTGGCTTCCAAGCCATAGAAGCCAGAAGAAACACTTCCAACCCAAGAAGAGAAGCTCCTGTCTCTTATCAACCTCCTCTACTGGGAAGATCTAGTATTTTGTCACTTGGCACAGGAAAAAATGTTTACAGAGTCCTGCTCTATCACAAAACAAGGTTAAAGAAGGAGGATTTGAACTGAGAAGCATTAATTTTATAACTAGCACAGATGCTATGGTCCTTTTTGTTTTGAAGAATAAGATATACTTTCTAATTAACTATAGGAAGTGACAGAAAAGAATATTCTAAAGTGTGTTAAAAATTTAAGTGTAAGACTCTGGTTTCAGCTATGAATTTTAAAGAGTTTGGGAACTGTCACTCCTGTATTTAGAAGAAGAAAAATCTGGAAAAGCTGAAAATCGTGACATATCATGGACCTGTCAGAGAAGTGAGGTTTCAAGGCAACCGCTACCCCAAAATGTGGAAGACAAACATATCCATGGAGAAATGGTCAGCATCTGTTTCCCTGGAACAGAAGCCAATGAAACCACCAACTAGGAAATATACTGAAACAGAAAATATAATCTTCTGTTCTTAATTTATTAAAAAATAATTGTCTTAAAGCAAGGATAGTAACAATGTGCTGGGTAGTAGTAGCATATGGATAAATAAAATAAATGTCAACAATATCACAAGGGAGAAGAAAAAGGGATGGAGAGTATTCTAAGGTACTTGGACCAAATATAAAGCAAAATAGTATTATTAGAAGGCAGACAAAAATAAATAAATAAATAAATAAACAAATGTAAACAAATAAATAAATAAATAAATAGAAAGCAGGCACAGATCAGTAAAAAGTACATAATGTAAACTCTAGGGCAACTACTAGAATCACTAAAAAACAGGTATAGTTGGTACACTAAATAAAGGGGAGACAAATGGCATCATATAAATGCTCATTTAAAATTAGAAATAGAGGAGGCAGAAAAAGTGGAGAAAAAAAGAAATAAACAACTTCAGTGAATAGAATGCCATTTTAAATATGGCAGATGATAATATTACATTAATAATCATTTTAAATGTGAATGGTGCAAATGTCTGAATGAAAAGATGGAAATTGATAGAGTGAATTAAAAAATCCTGGACTAGGGGGCTCTGGGTGGCTCAGTGGGTTAAGACTCTGCCTTCAGCTCAGATCGTAATCTCAGGGTCCCAGGATCGAGCCCCGCATCGGGCTCTCTGCTCAGCAGGGAGCCTGCTTCCCGCCCCCACCCCCCGCCTGCCTCTCTGCCTACTTGTGATCTCTCTGTCAATTAAAAAAATAAATAAATAAAATTAAATTAAAAAAAAAAATCCTGAACTATATGTAGCTCTGAAGAAGATTGATTTAAATGTAAATCCAAATAGGTTAAAAGTAAAGAGGGTGGTGAAAGAATCATTTTAATACTAATCAAGTAAAATTGATGTAGCTGTATTAATTTCACACAAAGCTGACTTCAGAATAAGAAATATTTTGAGGGATAAAGAAGAGCATGAAAACATGTTAAACAAACAGAACAAAGAGTTAACCTTAATGGAAGTCTATTTAAAAAATCATTTAGGAGGTGCCTGGGTGGTACAATCAGTTGAGCATCCAACCCTTGTTTTTGGTTCAGGCCATGATCTCAGGGTTGTGAGATCGAGCCCTGGGACATGCTCCGTGATCAGCATGGAGTCTGCTTGAGACTCTCTCCCTCTCCCTGTGCTCCTCTCCCCAATCTCTCTCTCTCTCTTTCTCTCTAAAATAAGTAAATAAGTCTCAACAAATCACTTAGGAGATCACGGTATCACAGGATAGAATGCAGACAGTGACAAAATAATGTAATTGTATTACAAATGTACAAAACAACCTAATTGAAGGCTATGTAGGAGAAAGTTTCTTACTTTCATAACTGGAAATGCATTGAGTCTATAAGACTGAAGGCCAAGAGAACCATGGAACTGAGACTAAGAGCCACGTAAGAAGTATTATGATCAAAAGAAAAACACAGTGATGGGATATGTCAAAGGAACACAAGCTCCAACTGACAAAGTTTCCAATGACCAACAGAATAACATCATACTGGGTTATACATTAAAATATAAAATAAGTATCTATGGGCTGCTATGAATAAACATTTGAATAACTAAAATGGGGAGAAAAGACAAATCTTCCATGTAGAATTGAAATAATTTATGTAGATAATCCTCCTTCAAGGGGGCAGACCATACCTCCCTACTTTTCGAGTGTGTGATGTACATAGTGACTTCCTTACATGAATTCAGCTTGGAAAGAGAAGAAGAGGGAGTCAATAATTAATGTGGAGAAACCTAACTAAACTCTGCCGCAGCCAGGCAAGATGCACGTCAACAGTGAACGTTATGTTGAGTATATACCATTGATATACAATTGCTGTGATGTGCAGATAATGACATTTTACCCTGCGGGTCTTTCTCCCAAAAACCTCTAATTTCAACCTAATAATGAGAAAAACATGAGGCAAATCCCAAATGTGAGACCATCTACAAGATACATAACCAGTCTTCCTTAAAACTGTCAAGTTCATTAAAGGCAAAGAGATTCCAAGAGGCTGTCACAGTCCCAAGGAGCTCAAGGAGATCAAGTGATTAAATGTGATATAGTGTCCTGGACTAGATTCTGGGATAGAGAAACACATTAGGTAAAAACTAAGGATATCTGCATATTGTAAGGAGTTTAATTAATAACTATGTGTCAAGACTGGTTCATGAATTATTACCAATTAACTATGCTAAAATAAGATGTTAGTGAAGAGGAAACCGAGTGAGGGTGAAATGGGAACCCCTCGTATTATTTTCACAATATTTCTGTAAATTTAAATCTATTCTAACATAAAAGCTTCTTAAATAACTAAGACATTCCTTATAAAGTCTTAATAAATAGTAATAGGATGCATAAATTCTAAACTACAAAGGATAGAATCAGGGAAATATTGAACACAGAAAAATAGTTGAAACTAAAAAAGAAATAAGAATAAAATTTAAATGCTAACATGTTAAAACTTCTGGGGGGTAACCGAAGGTATACTCCGAAGAGGGTTTATAGCCTTATAAGTGATTTTATGGAAAAATAAAACATACAGTTGCATGAAAATAAGTGGTAAGATGCAATGCTGGTGAGAGTATGTGCAAATATCCACTTTCATATATTGTTATATAATATTATAATATAATATACATTGGTTATAAGTTGCCATAATAGTGCAAATGCATGTAAGAATAATGTTTATTTTTTAAAAAAATATTAATGTTTTTGGCCATAGAATTTTACTTGAAGGATATATACTGCGTAAAATTGTATTAATATGTAATAATTTGTGAGCAGAGGTACCCATTTTAGGATTTCAATAACAAAAACATTATAAACAAGCTAAATGTCTTCTAATATTGGACCTAGCTGTGATGTATTCAGATCTAGTGATATTATGTGGCAAAGGTAAATGAGCTAGTCCTGTATTTACGGATGTGTAAAGTTTTTTTCAGGTATGTTGTAAAACAAGTTGTAGGGTGATTTTTAAAAAATGATACCTTTCTCTGGCTAAGAACAAAAGAGAAGAGAGAGAGAGAGAGAGGAGGACAAGGAAGAATAAGAAAAAGGAGGAGTGGAGGAGGAGGAGGAAAAAGATGAGGTGAGGAGAGGGAAAGAGAAAAAGAAAGGCCTTATATGGATATGATATATTTTGTGAGTATATGAAAGGTGGGATGATAGAAAAATATTGATTGCTTACCTAAAGTTGGAAGTGGATTGGAAAAGGAGAGACTATTATTCATTTGCATAAATAAATAAATAAATGTTATTGCCAATAGAGTTTTTTAAATAATGTGAAAAATATCTTAAAGGAGCTATGATTTCATCTTAAGAATTAGAAAAAGGAGAAGGTGATTAGTAAAAGAAGAAATTAATGGAATGGACCAGCTCTGACCATTCTCAATTACATTCAGGAAAGTGAATATGAAAACAATGTATATCTGTAAAGTTTAATTATTTTGAAAAAACTTAGAGACACTGAAAACAAATATGGAAATATTTTATTCATATCATTGCAATGATGGGTACATTAGTGTCTTTTTATTATTTTCCGTGATTTCTTACATGTTTAAGGTATTTTGTAGTTAAAATATTGTAAAGTTTAATAATTTTTGACAAAAGAAACACAACTTTATACTTCCCTCTTTATTTACAATTTTAAGATACATAAGCAAGTAAAACATAATATTTTTATGTTAATCAAGTTTCTAGCATAATTACCATGCATAGTCAAAGGACATATATTTAAACAGTCATTCTGGAGGAGAATTTGACAATGTATGACAACGGTATACAAAAAGTCATATATTCAATCAAGTAAGTCTTTTAAGGATATGTATTAAACAAATAATCATGAACAAGATTTAACTATAGTGTATTCAACGGAATTTTGAATGTAATGGTAAAAGCTAAAATAGAATATGCAAATAAACCTTAAAGAATTAGTTAAATAAACCACACCAATAATTGAAATAGAATACCATGTAGAAATTTGGAATTAGAGAACAGTAATTAAAGGTATAGAAAAGTTATGGTGTATTAACATTTTTAAATTTCAGATTTTTGATTTAAATTTTTAGATTTTTTTGAAGATTTTATTTATTTACTTGACAGATAGAGATCACAAGTAGGCAAAGAGGCAGGCAGAGAGAGAGGGAGAAGCAGGCTTCCGCCTGAGCAGAGAGCCCGATTTGGGGCTCGATCCCAGGACCCTGGGATCGTGACCTGGGCCACCCAGGTGCCCTTAAATTTTTAAATTTTTTAAATATCAAATTACAAGCCAATCTGTATTATATTATCATCTGTGTTTTATACACACACACATATATATACGTGTATATATATATATATATATATATATATATATATATACACATGCACAAATACACACACACACACACACCATCATATAATAAATGCCCTCTCTCTCCCCTTTTCTCTCTATACCTTCAAATTACTAATTTCCTCTTTCGGGTCAATTAAATTAAGACCCATATGATTTTTCCACATTTAGTTTTAAACTCTTTCCAACAAACAAATATTTCCTTCATGATAAGAAAAAAAAAATGTGTGAAATAGTAACCCTGCTCTATACAGGAAACACACAAAATGTTACACATCATGAAAACAAACAAACAACTCGGTGTGCAGCCCAGGAATTCATCACTACAACAGTACAAATGAGACTAATTCTACTCTGGGTACTCTCAAATCTCCACCTGTTAGCAACCCTTTAAACGGAAAATATTCCATTCTCTACTTCTATCCAAGAATTGCTGAGCTATGTTAGAGAGTCACGTAACTAGGCTAAGTGGATCCTCTGAAAATGCCCTCTCTCTCCACTCAGCGCTTCTCGGTAACCCTTTTATTCACTCACGGCTGAATCCCTATACAATTTCCCAGAGGAGCTATTCCAAAGCATACTCAATTCACTCAAGCCCCTGAATTCACCCTGCCTCCCCCATTCTCATCAGGTGACGCTGTCATCTGTTTCACTCAGATTAAGCCTGGCAGGTTTGAACTTCCTAACCCTCCGGAGCCAGCACTTGAGGGGAACAAAGAGATGCCCTGGGAACAAATAAAAATAAGAGTAACAAGTTCAAATACAATGGTTCATGTATTAAACCCATATCTCCTATATCCATCTCTCATTTCTATTTTCCCACTGATAACCTTTCATCTTTTCTTGCTTCTCTCTCTTTTTGATTTATTTTAAAATTCTGGAAGCAAACCCTCAAATATAGAGAAAGTTACTATAAGAAATTCTTTGAAAATTATCATGAAGGCAAATCAAATGAATCATTGGGGAAAAAAAAAAAGTACAGAAGTGGCTTATGAGATGTTTGTTTCAGAGAGGACATTCATCCAAATATTGCTCTCATCAGTGATGAGGAGGAGGAGGACGATAATAAGTGAGATTTATTGAGAACTCTGCCTTTTAATTACTTTAATCCTTTTTGAAAAAAGATGTTATTTATTTATTTGAGAGAGAGAGTGTGAATGAGCTGAGGGGTGGGGAGCTGCAGAGGGAGAGGGAGAAGCAGACGCCCCTGAGCAGGGAGCCTAAAGTGGGCTTGGATCCCATGACCCTGAGATCATGACCTGAGCCTAAGGCATCCACGCAACTGAGTCACCCAGACACCCCTATTTTAATCTTTTCAACACCACAATGAGATAGTATTGTTATTACCCTCGTAAGACCAAAGAATAAACTGAGATTTTATGTTCTTATTTATTTACTCAAAGTATTAAGGTAATCAAGTAATAAAGTGAATATTCAAACACAATTCTGTCTGATACAAAAATTCATATTCTTATCACTATTCTTTATTGCTTTGCTAATCACACATTTGCACCTAAAATCTCTCTAGGGCCTTACGTAAATGTATTAAACTCAAGTAATGGAATCTTAGAGGAAGATGTTTCTTTGAATGACATAATAGTGGAAAATAGAGTTCATGCAGTGACAGCAAGGGAAAATTCTCAGGGAACAAGGCACACGTCTGCACGGATTCAGGAGAAGAACTAAAAAAAAAAAAAAAAAAAGGAAAGTAAAGAAAGAAAGAGAATGGTTTTAAACAGTTTAACAAATGCACTGGAAATACATTTCAGGGTGGGGTATTTTCTCTGTGTTTGCTACTTTCTTTCTGTTTTGGCCGTTTTCCTTGTGCTCAGCATACTCTTGTGCTTACAGATCTGGAATATCTATTATCCATTACCCAGAGTTTCGGGTAATATCATCCTTGTGTAGGTTGTAAATCATGAATCTTAATATATGCTATAAAGTATATTTGTCTATATGTTCTTAAGAAATCAAAGCCAGGAATCTAGGTCTAAATGGGTTATGCATTTGTTATTAAGTGCAGATTTAAAGTCTGTTAAATGATGTTTGACATATGTCATTGCTTTCACTGTTGAACATGCTGTCAATTAGTTGAAAAATCCCATGGACTCCTGCTTATGGCTTCCTATTATGAAATGCCCATTTATTTCCCCATAACAGATTGCTCTCTTTAACCTGTACATACTATGTTTTGATTTAAAAGTTTTTATATACATATCTTTAGTCATGTTTCCTGAATTAAAATGATAAATACCAGATTTTTTACTTGCTTTCCTTGAACCTCCTATAAATTTCCATTTACTCACTTTGATGTTGGGTGAGTTCCCTGAATTTCTTTCATCTGTTGTGTAAAATGATCAACAGAGTATTGTAGTAAGATTCGGAAGACCTGGGTTTCAGTAAAATTTTGCCACCAACTAGTTGTATTTTCTTTTGCCAATTACTTCACTTCTCTGGGATTCAATTCCTTGTGTTGGAAGAGGCTATTATACTGGATGAGTTAGAATGATCAGATGCCCCCCCTTTTATTTTCATAAAGGACATATACTAATATATGATTTTATTTATTTATTTTTTTTAACTTTCAAGAAAAGAAGCTTAAAATCAAAATCAAGATCCAGTTCAGGCATTTTTCTCTCCAAGAATGTGTGGTTTGGGGTTTGTCTTCTTATCCTGCGTTTCCAAATCTCCCTAGATTTTAATATAATTTTCAAAGTATCAATTTATGTTGTTATCTCTTACACTAAAGTGAAAGCTTTTGAAAAGTGCAAGGCTCCCTGACCCCTGTCTCCCCCACCTATCCCCAACATTAAGCACCGTATCTGGCTGTAGCAAGTTTTTTTTATTTCTGTCTCCCTTGCATGTCTTCTGGGGTGAAACTGCTCGGCCCTCGATCCATGCAATTCTGGGAGGTTGTCACTCAGAGGATTCCACCCCCATGATCTTTTCTAGGGCAGAGTCTTCCTCCTCATCATTTGAATTTCAAGTAAAGAGGCAGTTAGGGAGACAGCAGTATCTTCCAACCAGTGGAGACACTCTTAGAATCCAGAGTCTGTCTCCAATCCTGGCTCCCACCTCCTCAATCTTAGTCACTAAGATCTTTCTTTGATTCTGTGAGGAACTGAATGTTCTCATAATAAATCCGTCCTTTTTCTGAAATTAAACACACACCAGGTTTCTGTTGCTTGTACTCAAAGAACTATATGTAGGTAGGGACAGATCCATGTTTTCAGGAGCCTGAAGCTTCTTTTATTTTACAGTCTCATTTTAAGAAAAAGAATGTAGGTTATGAACATAAAATTAGGTAGAAAACTATATATATATATATATATATATATATATATATATATATATAAAGTGTGTGTACACACTACATATATGTGCCTATATATAGTGTGTATTTATGGTATGTATATATATACATGCAGTGTATATATATGCAAATTTTAAATGTGCAAATTTAAAAAAACTGACAAATATCACAAAATAAAAAATCTAAATAACTCAATTTTGTATTACTAATTTTTTTTCCTGATATGTCTCTGTAATATTTCTTTTTATATACATTGTTGGCTGTTTTATTTATTAGATGGTTTAATATCATATCTTTCCTATCTATAGTAAGAATAGAAAGATAATTCAGTTTTTCATTAGTCAGGGTTGATTGAATTTTTGTTACTACAGTTGAACATGTAGACAAGTTTCTATCAGCTACATACCTATTTGGCAATCACATAAGTTCTAGTATGGTCAATTTGGGGATTTAACTGATTTCAGAGCATTTAAAGTGTGTGTATACGTTTGTGTGTATGTGTCTGTGTGTATTGACAAAACCTACATTTTCTTTCATTTTTTGATACATATCACCAGTTTTGGATCAAAATCTGTATTATACTCATATATTATGAATTCTACCTTATTTTTGGTTGGTATTAGTACTTTTTTGTAAAATCAGCAAAATAATTAAATCTTTACCATGTATTCACCTAATGGTTTCCTTTTTATTAAGTCAATTAGTGACAATAAAAAATTTATTACTTCTATATGAAACTCATCTCTTTCTCATAGTAAGTTACTACTTTTGGTATAATGTGAAAACTTCTGGTTACAATTTCCTTCTCAGTATTAAAATGAGAACTATCAAGTTCACCACTCATATTTATAACTTGTATTTCATGTTTCATTTACTTTACCTTGAAATTTTCTCAATTATGTGAAAAATGTAAAGTGATAAAAGAAAGTACACAACATATATGTCTAAATAAAGGGTCTATAATTTCTTGTTTTACTAAAATATTCCAAGACATCTTTCCACTTAAGAAGGCATATTAAACTTTTGCAAATATGCCATTCCCATTAAACAAGAAAAGTCAAATTCATTGTACATACTTTATATGTGCTAAAAATTTTAATATATTCTTTTACTGTATTCCTAACATTTTACACATTAGATCCTTGAAAAATTTGTCACAAGCTAGCTTCTAGTTGCATATATTTTGAAGATTTATCTATCCCATTATGCACATTCTTGCCATGCCAGGCATTGTGGGACACTTTCTTTTGTATTGTGATAAGCATGAGTGGGCACAGGTATGGCCAGCGATAACTATACATGAAACTTACTGTGAACCAAATAAACATCATCTCCAAACCCTAAACGTACACTCAAACTCACTTTCTGCTCCGCCAAAGCTTAAAACTGCCTCTGATCACCCTAAGGGCACCTGGCATGAGGGAACGTGTGAGCTAGGGGAAACTAAAGTGATAAAAGCTGAGGTCTTGATCAATTGTGGTGAAACTATCTTTCTTTGGGACAATATACAAAAGCATGATATTATGAACACATTGGTAGGGCTTCTCCCAGGACTTGGAAGAGGACCTTACAAGATGGAGTCCCTGAATCGTTATTTCCTGAATTTCACAGGGAATCCTTGGTGTAAAGCTGGTATACAAAAATATCATTGCCGTTTGTTGTTAAACGGCAGAAAGAGTCCATAGTCTGCTAAGCATATCCAAAGACAGAAATTTATACACTGTACTTTTCATTTACAAGCAGACTCACTCTGGGGAGTTTTGGTCTAGGAAAGTCTTCACTAACTGCATCAGTGGGGATGTTTGTTAGAGGACCAGGAAATCCTCTGGCAGGGTGACTGGGATACAGCTTTGTCCTTAAAGCAGAAGAGGCCGGTCTCCTTCTTCAGAAGTTGTGAAAAAATAACAAAGCCCAATGAATAAGATGTGCTCTTAAAGTCAAGTAAGAGTCTATCAGCCAAACCCTCAGGCATCTTCTGCTGCTTAATCCATTTTCCTTTTCCTTGACATTGACAGGTTGAAGGATTAAGTGCCTAATTCCGATTGTTCTACAAGGCTTTGAAAAGATACGAGGGCACCAAATCTGAAAGCACTTAAAAAAAGCAAAGCTCCTGATGCAAATGACCATTGTGTTAAAAAGCAAATGGTAAAGTCACCACTCTGTTTTTGTCTTACCATAAATTCACTTCCATTTAAAACTCTGATTTTTCATATTTTCACAGCATTTCATACCTATCCTAATCCCCTACCTGTTTGCTCCACTTCACAAATGTAGCTAATATTAGGCAGGAAATTAGACCACCTGAATGATCGTATTTGCCATATTTGTAGATTAGAAATGTTTAAGTAACTGATTTTTGGAAATTGAAGCATTCCATCTTACCTTTAAAAAAAATCATAACCGAATTAAAAAAAAATCATAACCGTAATACTATAAATCTAATTATAGATGTGTGTGTGTGTGTGTGTGTGCACGTGTGAGAGAGACAGAGACAGAGACAGAAAGATGGTTTAAAAACAAACATTCAAAAGCTACTTTGCCCAGTGTACACAAACCTAGAGATCATGTAATATACTTGTGAATGAATGAGGAGACCTAGAAAATAATCCAAACATTGAACTTCTGCAGTAATCATCAGACACAAGACTTCTAAATCTGCTCTCAAAGGCAATACTGTTTGAACCGTATGGTCATACAGCATGGGAATTTTTCCCTGCTGTAATACACAGGAAAAAATGTACATTGCTTTTCTTACCCACCCCAGAACATGGACATAGAAGTGGAAAAAAAAAATGAAACTCTAAAATTTCATCAGTTAACCAAAATATACTGCTACCCTTTAATTGATTTGCAAGTCTCCAAAACTCTGAGCAGAGTTCAAGTCAGTGGTATAGTAAACTGTTGAAGTATATTAAGAGATAAAATACAAATTCCTGAAAATATCTATTCCCTCCCCAGAGCATTTCCTCCGACACAGGAGATTTTATTTTTTAGTCTCTCTAGGCCTGTCTGTATTTACACTCATGCACATGCACCTACAAATAATGGCATTTATGTGAGCTAACTCACATCTTTAATTCCAGAAGTTTCCTTCTCATTTAAGCAGGATCCTGGAGGCAGAATTCATGGGGGATTAACACTCTAAAGCATCCTTTCACCATGAATCTCAAGTCATTTTGCACGTTTTAATTCATTCTTGGAAAGCCATGGAGAGGAAGTTAACTGCCATGCCTGTTTTTCAGTAAGGTTCCCTTAAATAAGGAGAGAGTCAAGTAGGCTGGATATGTTTATTTCAAGCACAACAAATCAAACACGAAGTATTTTAAAAGGTGAAATGTTTGAATTTTAACCTAAAAAAAAAATTCTCTTTAAAAGAGGTATCATAAAAACCCCAAACAGCATTATAATCAACTATGTCAAGTAAATCACACTTTGATAAATAAATATTTTATTTAAATGACTGTGTTGATACAGGCTAAAACAAGAGAACCATAAAGGGGAATAAATCTACTTATGATTTAAATTTAAAACGCGTATTTTTCATGTGGTTTAGAACACAAGGGTCAACAAGAACCTTTCATTATTTGTGTGACACAATAGAGCACACTGTAACTATAAATGAAATATAGTACATTTGTTTTATATTTTCTCACAATACCACAAAATGTATTTTCAAATAAAACAAAACAAAAATGAATGTAGTATAGGGTAATTAATAAATTGTGGGGTTAACTGTACACTTTTCCCTGGGGCATTAGAAATTTAAACATAGGAGGATATAACCTTAGGAAAACTAGATTATGAATGCTAATATCCCAAATGGAGAACAGAGTGCTTTGGTTTGATAAGGTTGATGGCTTGTCAACTTCCAGTCCCTGACCAAAGCAGCCGAAATCCAATTTATTTTAAAGATAAATGTTTTCAGGAAGTGAACCACTCCAAAGTGGCTTCTCTCTGCTTTCCCATAGTTCAAACTGGAAAAAAATAAATATTTAAAGAAAGTTGAAGGAAAATGATAAATAAAATAGTTATATTTGAACGTATTTTCAATGACAATTACAAAATTTTAAAATGGAGAAAATGTAATTAGGATTGTTTTCTGTGTAATTAAAATATTCATAAAAAAATAGGATACATTGGGCGCCTGGGTGGCTCAGTGGGTTAAGCCTCTGCCTTCGGCTCAGGTCATGATCTCAGGGTCCTGGGATCGAGGCCCGCATCGGGCTCTCTGCTCAGCGGGGAGCCTGCTTTCTCCTCTCTCTATGCCTGCCTCTCTGCCTACTTGTGATCTCTCTCTCTGTTAAAAAAAAAAAAAAAAAAAAAAAATAGGATACAAGGGTACCTGGGTGGCTCAGTGGGTTAAAGCCTCTGCCTTCGGCTCAGGTCATGATCCCAGAGTCCTGGGGTCGAGCCCCACATCGGGCTCTCCGCTCAGCAGGGAGCCTGCTTCCTCTTCTCTCTGCCTGCCTCTCTGCCTACTTGTGATCTCTGTCAAATAAATAAATAAATTCTTAAAAAAAATAAGATACACACACACATATATGTGTGTGCCTCACAATCAAGTCACAAAAGAATCTGTGGTTTGGAAACATAGTTCAGGTGATTATACACGAAAATTTTAGACTATCCTTAAATATGGTCACACAAGTTTAAATAGCCTCAATTATCCTTCCTTGATCTGGTAATCTTTCAATAAGAATTTGAAAGATTAATTAAAATGAAACACATATATTTAAAAAAGCTTTTTTCATGTATATTAATTTGTGTATGTGAATATGTGTATTTGTTTATATGAATATATACATATACATGCATAATGACATGTTCAATGGTTTTTACTATATTTACATGATTGTGTAGCCATCCCCATAATCAATGTTCAAACATTCTCATCACTTCTAAAAGAACCTAATTGCCCATTAGCTAAAAGATTTATGTGTATTCCTACTTTTCATCTCTCAGTTTGGACTATTCAGGTGTTCTAACTGTGTATACCTCATAATGTCCTCTTTTACTGAGCCTGAGAGGGTAGGATGTCACAATCAATGGTTTAATTTTTCATCTCTGCAGCTAAGTGGATTGTGTTTATTTTATTTTTTTTTAAAGAGCTCATGTATTTATTTGAGAAAAAGAGAGAGAGAAAGCATGAGAGAGAGTGAGAGCACAAGCAGGGGGGGAGGAGTAGAAGAAGAAGGAGACTCCCCACAGAACAGGGAATCTAATGAGGGACTTGATCCCAAGACCTGGGATCCGACCTGAGCCAAAGGCAGAGGCTTAACCCGCTGAGCCACCCACGCACCCAATGTGTTTAAATACTGGTTCTATTTTGTACAATTCTGACCTCTCCATAAACCTCTTAGTGCCTCAGCTTTCTCATCTGTAGAATGGGAGTGAATTTAATAATATTAACTTCATCATAGCACTATTGGAAAAGTTAAATTAAATAAGACATAGAAAGTATTTGAAGAGTTCCTAGTATATAAGCTAATTATTTTCATCAATGCAAATAGTTTTAGATTCTGGTCTATCAACAGAAAATCATTGTGTTATCAAATTTCAGCTATAACAGATAAAGCTGGAAAGAAGAAAGTCATCTGTTTCAAATTTGTGATTTTTTTTAATGTAAAAAAAGATGACATTTTCTCAGTAGGATCCATGAAATAATTCAAAGTTCTTTTGAATTATGTAAATCATGCTAAAAGTAGATAGTAATTGAGAAGATAAGAATATTTCTTTTTATGCCATTCGATTTAGCTTCTTAGTCAGAATTGATGAATTGAATTGAATTGAATGATGGCTTAAAATCACAAGTGTCTCTCCATGATGCAGATCAATGCTGTATTGGTCAACATATACATTGTGAACCGACAGTGAGCAATGTTGGTCATAAGGCAGTTGCTGCTAGATTTATCCTCAGGTGGATCAAATTAACATCATCCGGCAGGATGTCAGTCACTGCTGGAATGCCCTTGTTTGTGTATATAATGTCGCCTTTGGAAGCCAGAAGATGTCCCCGGGAGGTCCCACCCACAGCAGACATGACATTGTGCCCGGCTCCTCTCCCCACTTCACACCAGCATGAACTCACTGAACTTTTGTTGAACTTTCCTGCTCAGTCGAGCACATTTTGAATGCAATCTATCCTGTTTAAGCCTAATTTGTATTTCATTTCACAACCTTGCCATTTAACACAAGCCCATCAAGACAGAGTTTAGGGCAGCAGCTAATCTAAAACCTAAATGACACTCATTCCCCTCACCAAGGACATGCTTTCCGTTTCCAAAACACATTCTTCAGAGAAGCAAATGGGCAAGCGTCTTCATTTCTCAATTGCTGTCTGTTCTTACAGTGAAAACCTACTAATATATTGTTTTTGCAATTGTTTAAGTTTTTTTTTTCCCCCTTCAAAATGAGAATCATTTGTTCTTTTAACAACATATAACTGGAAGAAGATAACCAATATTGTCCATCTCTAAGAAATAGTGTTTTCATTTAAAGACTCACCAGTAGTGCATTTTTGCAGTCTTGGCTATGACAGATTATATGTGAAGGCAACTTTCTTGTCGAATAAGAGGGTAATGCGTCTGAGAGATTTACAAATTTTTATTTTAAGAAAAGATTCTTTGCATACCAAAATATAGGCTTCCATTAACCCAATTGTAGGGAAGATAAATCTTAGCAGGGCAATTATTTCTTGAAGTTCAGATGGCCACACATAAATTCTTTTCTTGGATTCAGCACATTTTTTAGTTATCTGCTAAAAACATTAAATCCCTCAGTATAGACCAACTTTTTGGGGGAGGAAGGGTGAATGTTCTTTCTTTTTTCTTCAAATGTATTTCAAGTTTATTGTGTTTGGATAGGTCTTTTGGAATAGTTGCCACTTGTTTCCAAAGTGCTTCTGGAAATCTAACTCCTAATTAAATATAAATTGTACAGAACACAAGTATTCTATAAAGGACATAAAACTTTATTCTTGGATTTAAGCAGCATACTGTGAACAGAATTCTTAGGTTGAATCCATTTGTCAATTAAATGTTAGGTACAGTACATACTAGGTACTATGGGAGAGATGAGAAGATGACAGATAAAACAGGACCCTTTTTTCCATGAGTTTATAGAACTTTAGGGCAGATAACAATAATCACTGATAATTACTAAATATTTACTAAGCATTCAGCATTGTGGGTTGTAAATATAAGATTGCCACCTCAACACACAACAGTATTTGAACAAAGTAGACCTTAGTGCAGGTCAAATGATTTTATTGAGCACCTACTTATAAACAAGCCCCCTGAATGTTCATGGTGCCAGTTAACAAGATCTTTGCTTTAATAGACCAGACAGTGATTAAGTGCTCTAAGGAAGGAATAAGCCAGCTTCCATGTTATGAATTTCAACACAGAGCAAGATTATTTGATTCTTTGTGGATGAGGCAGCATTTGAAGAAAGACGTGGGTTTGGAAATGCAGACATGAGAAAGAAAAGTAATACATCTGAATTACTTTCATCTTGAAGTCTAGAAAGAGGCTGTTCTTAAGGAGAACTTGTAAGGATGGAGAACTTTTGTCAAAAGTTTGGAGTTTATATTTCTTAGTCATAAACTCTTCCAAACTACTAATTCCAGCTAGGATCACATACAGAAGTATTCATACAACAGAGCTATTTTTGTTATATTTATAGACTCCTTGAAACTAAGAGAAAGAAAAACATAATTTAAGTCAAACAAACTCAGAATGTTCTGAGAGATTGCCAGCCAGAGATTACCACTGTAATGCTATCCATATACAATATATGCATATTCACAATGTAGCCAAAATAAGCCTGAAAATACACTGTGGTTTGAAATTGCTGGAGCATAAGGGCCATAAGCATAGAATAGCATTGTTTGCCTATATTCGAAACAATACAGTCCTGATTGGTAGGGAATCATCCAAAAGACATGGGGAGTGTATATATGCACAGCTAAGCATATGATAGCTGAGGAACACACTACAGCCAGTCAATAGATACTCTTTGTCGTATATATGTTGAGAATGTATATACATTCTCATTATATATACATTACATGTATAATGTGTGTGTGTATGTATATATATATATATACATACACACACACACACACACACACACACACACACACACACACACATATATATATATATACACACATACATTAGAACATGGTCCTAAAAGAATTTCCTTTTGCCTAAAAGCTAAAAAATCTATAGGTTTCCTTGGCCATTAATTGCGTTTTTAACAACTTGGGGTCTCTTATGGTAATCTAAGACTTTTTCTGTTTCGACTCAATTCTTACAAATTATTTTTATTTTTCGACATTAATTAAATTCATTCTTCTGAATAACAACTGTTAGGAAAAACTGGAAGCTAGAAAGAAAAGAGATGCCTTCTTTTTCATTCTCGAGATGTCTGTATTTCAGTACAGTGATTCGTGTCTATGGTTTGTATTCCCTTTCTAAGGAGCTGGATGATTCACTGGATAGGCAGCACCATATAATTGTGAGTGTAAGTGCTATGATAATTATTATAATTACTATTATTAAAATGATGTGGGTCTCCTGCAGCAAGAATGAATTCCTGAATAATAGAAGTGATTTTTATAATCTAACAGGGCAAAAGTCATTTAGCTGTCTATCTGCCTTGACTCTCTAGTCAACAACACGGCAACTAAAAACCCCGTTAAATCTTTTCACACAGAAAAGTTTTGCAAAACCTATTATCTCTGAGTCGATATGGATGTGTTCCCAATATTACTTTTGATTATCAGATCCTTTGACTCTGGGTCACTTATTTTCATTGGTATTAATGTTGCAGTTATTATAATTACAAGAAAACACATATAAACCAAACCAAATGTGAAACACAACCTCATAGAGCAATTTGTGAGGCATATATTGGCATATATTTGCAGAGATTTCTTGACTTGTTAACAGCCAAACATCTTTAAGAAAAAAGAAATCTAGATTTCAGCTTGCCATTAAAAATTCTTGAGGCTATATATCTTTGTGGATAGGATTTCTTTTTCTTGAATTTCAACATAAACAAGCTTTCAGACACCTTCTCAGTCATTTATAGGCATTAGTGATAATCCTCATCTTTATAATAGCCAATAAGGGTTCGGTTGCTATATCCACGGGATACAAAGGGTTTGTAGACTTCTGGAGATACCGGGTATGGAAGGTGGATTTACCTTCAGTGTAGAACACATTTCCCTCCCAGATATGGTTCTGTGATCAGGCTTAAGAGGAGCAGCTGAAAACAACTGGAGCAGAATCCATATTTGAAATGTGACACCAAATGTCCTCTCGTCTGGTATTATTTTTAGTCTCACTACATACATATGACCTAACAAATTATATAAAATATTTAAGAGAATGGAGACGTAACTGACAAAGGAATCACACCATCCTATGGAAAGACTTCTGCATATCTTGCTTTAAAAAAATCAATGTTTATAGCTTTCACCATCCAGCTGTTAAAGCAGTAGAAATAGCATCATGTTTGTCATTAGCATTTATATTAAGAAGTGGCCGCCGCTACTATTATTTTAAAACAAAAGACGATCTGCACTGATGGTCTCAAAGTCATAATTCTTTACTTAAAGGGAATAGGATTTTGAACAGAAACAGTTAATAGTTTGTGCACTTTCTAGTCCCATCTTTCTTTTCATCTGAGAGGAGAAAAGTATTTTTGTATTTCCATGACCAGCAATTAGATCACTTTTTTTTTAGTCCATTAATAGTGATAGATAGGGGTAATGGAGTACCACTTTGAGACAATCTACAGTCCATCAAAGAATCACAAAAGAGCTAGGAAATTGCAGACACTTATAGTCTCATCCCTGAGTAAGCCATCTAGTGAGAATGTGCATTAAATCTCGATTCTCATCATTTCTACAGTTGCTCGCTTATCAATTTAAAAAAAAAAACATTTTTTTTTTTTGTTCCTCAATTGCCCAGGCATTTTCTGTCGCCCAATGAATTAGAAGATCATTATTTAACAGTACAACAGAATGCATTCCATCAAAATCTTCCTTCTCTTTTCTTTGCCTTCCTGCCTGGAAAAGTTGACCAAAAAAAAAAAAAAAAAAAAAAAAAAACAACAACTTTCTGAGCACATTTGTCCAATCTACATGTATGACCGCCACCGGGTGACATCATTTTCTTGAAGATAAATTGCCCTGGCAAGTCAATTGAAATTTGTGAGGAAAAAGAAGAAGAAAAAACTGTTTGGTTTGGAAAACTAATACAAAACAAAACAAAAATCTGAATTAAAAGTCATTTGAACCATAAAAATTCAGCAATGCTTTGAATTTTTAAAATTTTCTTTCCTGGAAAGGGAATAAACCTATTATTATTTAGCATTTTTTGTATATCCCATCTTGTTCACAACTTGTAAAATAATTAAGTGGTGCACATATCTTAGTGACAGCAGAGACCCCTACATTATTTTCTTCGCTATGTAGTCAGTGTCTATAACCTGTTCGGGTCAAGGCTGGAATTGGGAAGCCGTTGGTAACAAGATTCCAAGGCCAGGCTCAGTGGCCACTCTGCTGGACCACTGAGATTCATTCTCTTGTGATCTCACTACTTCGCTGCTGTCATCGTTCTTGCAAACAAAAGCTGATGTCACTTGTTCTTCATCTCACTCTGCAAACCCCGCAAAACTCATTTTCAGCTTCTGCAGTATCGTGATATTTATATTTTTGGTCTCTGCCCGTTTTTCCAATAAGCAGCTCAAACTTCATAAATCCTTTTTTTACTAACTATTCCCTTCTGCTTAATATTTTCTGTTCATATCTTCCCTTCATCCCGACCCTGCCTAAAACTAGACAGAGTATTTTCTGATCCTTCCTACTTGTGAATTAATTTGTGCTCACAGAATACACCAGCCTGTCTCCTATGCAAATCTGGCAGCTAAGAAACTTCACTATGAACTGGAAAGTGTCAGATAAGGTTTAGAGACAGATAGATTTGGGTGACTGTTCCAGCTCAGATGTTCTCATTGCCAGTATACACTTAGGAAAGTCACTAAATCTCTCAGTTTGTGTTTTCTCATTTGCAAAAATCATTTTAGAAAAAATCTACCTATGTACAAAAGTAATCCACATAGTGTACAATCGTGATTACTACGCTTCTCACCCCCACCTCTTTCCAGACGCCTCTATAAGCCTAAATTCCTATGTGTTTCAGTAGAAGAACAGTGCATAATGAAGCTTTCAGTGGAAGTTCTGGCAAAAGGTACCACGGTGTCTCACTTGTGAAAACAAGTTTCACAGTCTAAAAGGAGCATTATTTTGTTGTTGGTTTTTATTTTGTTGTCATTGTTGTTTTCCGTCCAGTTTTCGAAATAAGTTGTCAGGCTGCTGGAGGAAACAAACTTATAGGGGGGCATCTAGTTCATCTCTCATTAGCCTCCCCCACACTTTCTCTGTCTCAACCCCAGCCCGCTTCCCGTCTGTAAATAGAACCACACAATACGCTGCAGTCTCAGGGTCTTGTAAGAACTGTCCTTCCTTCCTGCCTGGCTTGTGCCTCAGAAACACCTATGACTCAGACTTTCCATTTTCAGCTCATTATTCAATTGACGTGCACTATGATGTCCTCACTTTAAAACTGTCACTGCATCACCTTCCCTTATCGCTGCACAGCATGTCTTCCTTTCTTAGGGGTTCCTGCTCCTACTGTCTATTTTGTGGGTGGTCTGTCTTCCCCACTGGCATATCAGCTCCTACCAAGCACAGCAGGGGGTTTAGGTTGGCACTGTGCCTAGGAAAAAAGCCTGGGCGTCCGTTAGGTGCTCAGTAACCACTTGTGGACTCTACAAATCCAATAGCTCTATCTAGCTAAATGAGGTGACTTAACTAAAAAAAGTTCTTCTGGGACTAGAGAACTGTATGTAGCCTTTTAGACCTAGATTCAGCTCTTCAGCTCTGCTCAATGCATTACTTTACATATTGCAAATAAACAGGAAAAGAGCATTGAAAATCTATATTGCTTGATGATCTTTTTCTTTTTCTGAATAGTAAAAAAAATAATTTGACTTAAAAGAACTAAAGTCATATGACCATCCAACTAAAAATAATTCTCTTACCTTAGGAGAGAGAAAGGAAGCAGCAATTATGTTCACCAGAGGCAAATAGCCCACACCTTAAAAATTCTTTTTATACCTTTATAAATTTACTATCAATTTTTTATTCTATTCTGATTCTATATTTCTCTGGCTATGGAAGTTAAGAAGAACACCCATATCAAAAAACAAAAAACAAACAACACTGTATTTCTAGATATCATTTATTATTCATGATAAAAAGGACCTCTATTTTTTTTTGTCATATTCATTTATGCCTGGGCATTATGAAAATTGTTTGGTTTGATTTTGTCTTTAAAAAATATGCTGCTTATAATGGCACTGTCACTAATGGGATCTTCACACTAATTCCATGCGCACAAGGAGAACAAAATGGAAATAATGATTCGTGATAGTAATTTGTAGCTCAATGTGAAATCTCTTGGCAGGATGTGTGTTCCTGTATCCCATAAACAGAGTTAAAAGCTGCATTGTATTCATATCCAGAGGGACCAAACTGATGTATTAGCAAATTACAATAAAAGGGAAAATGGAAAGAGAGGGCTAATGTTGGCAACTAAGAATCACAGAAATCAGAGAAGTTATATGTGGGTTTCTAGACTAATAGGTGCTAGATTTAGATAACAATAGGCAAATTACTTGAAAAGAGTAATAAATGAATTTTAAAAACAAATTAATCTAAATAACCTTTTTTAAAGTTTGACTCACCATTAAATGTAGTTCATTGTACATTTTGATGCCTTGTGGTGTCTTCAGTTGTTAAAGATGCAAATTGCTTAAAATCAATAGGGCACATTGGTCTCATTCTGCTTCTAAACTATAACTAGAGACACTGATACTATTATTATTTGAACTGTAATTATGTTTATGAATCATCATAATCTTGTATACAGGTGTGAATAAGATGGATCTGAAATGGGAAATACACAGATATAAAATTAAGTACTACCAAGGCAATATTTACTATTCTTCATTCATTGCCTGACTTAAAAAAGTGTACCCAATTTGTATTGGCCCCAAACTTGGCTGGGAAATAATGCACTCTTCATTTCCTCTACAGCATGTGCTTTCTCATGTGGAGGCTCTACTCACACTTTCTTGCTGTGCAGTCATTAAAACGTTCTACAAATAGTTGATTCTCTCTCTTTTTCTGGGCATCTAGCAATATTGCCCTTTTCTCCTGGATGGCATTTGTCCTTGACCATGCGTCTGCGATTGGCAAAGAGAACCTACTCGGAAGCTGTCTGGTGTCACCTACGGTAAAGAGCTTTAAAGATTAGTGCAGACTTTGCTATTTGCAAAGTCTTCTTTTTTTTCCTTCTGTAGGGACAAAATGGACTTTTCCACCTGGATCATGAAGAAAGGACAAAGAAAATGTGCCTCTGACTTTGATGCACATGGCATGAGTGAAAAATAAACCATTCTTGGTGTGTTACTATTGTTTGTTATCTCTACCAAACTTAGCTTATCCTGAATGATTCATTTGGTTACTTCAAGTCATCTAAATCTTGCCCAGAATCTTCTGGAAAACCTGTCGTTCCCTCTTCTTTTCTCATCTTCTCTCCAATTGTTCTTGTATTTTGCCCCATTTTTGAGCAAAAAATGTATCATCATAACTATTATGCATATGAACAGTCCTAATAACAGACTGATGGCATATGGGGGTCATTTTTGAAGGCCAGTAAACAGATTTAGTATCTACCACCTAGAAAATATCAAACTAATTCAAAAGACCACATCAAAATCTGAAGAAACATCTCTGTGTTGATTTCTGTCCCTAATTAAAAACTTTTTTCATCAACTACCAACTTTGAATATCTATAAGGTTATATTTTCCCCAATTGTATTTTTGTTTGTTTCAATGGAGTTCAAGTAGCATGCTTATTATAAATACAGACTTTGAAAATACGGTATTTTCTGATTACATAGTAATTTGTTTATATTGAAGAATTCTTTCAACAATATTTATTGTATGCCTTCTACATTCCAGGAAATTTGTCTAGGTTGCTAGAAATAAAGCAGTAACCCAACCAACCTTTGCCTCCATAGAATGAACTTTCTAGAACAATGAGAGTCATTACATAGATATGTAATATGCCAGGTGATGATGAATGCAATGAGGAAAAATATAACATGTTAATGGGGATAATGTGTCTTTCTGATAGAACATGGTGGAAGAAAGAGAATGGTTATTTTTGATAAAGATTGTTCAAGTAAGGTTTCTCTGAAAAGTGATATTTAAGCCAACTCTTGAAGAAAAGATTGGAAATTCTGAAATTTGGGAAAGTCACAAATATATAAATTAAATAATTTCAGAAAAGTAAAAAATTAAAAATAAATTTTCCATTATTTAACTACTATTAAAACATTTTTGTATTAATTCTAAGGGTTTTAAAAATTAATAAATAATACTTTAATAATAATATACCATTATATTTTTCCATTTATATTAATAATTTTCTTTTAAAAGTCTGGAGTGCATGCTCAACTATTAACACAGGATGGCTCTTGAAAGCGGAATGATAAGAAACTTCTGTATTTTGCTTTTTACATTTTTGTATTACTGAATGCTTTAAATCAGAAAACTTATAAGGTCTGAAAATATTCTTCTGCAGGGTAATCATCAATGGCTTTACAATATTCCATTATATAGCTAATTAGCTAAAACAAAATTTATTTTATTAAGCCACCATTATTGGATATTTAATCTTTCTAATTTTTTGGTGAATAATACAGTTTTAATGATTTTCATGATAAATATATAATATACTAGCTACATTATAAGCTAATTAGACTTTCATGGGCTGGCTGGTAATATATGGTTTTGTATTCTATGGGAAATTGTATTATGCATTCTAAACTATTTATATTAGGAGTAAACTTTGGAGCATAATCCATGTTTTAATTGTGTTCCTATTCTACAATTTTATATTTTTACATCTTGAGCTCCTTCTATACATTGCTTGAATATGGATATGATATTTGTTAACATTTAAAGGTGCTGTTCTCTTTTAGGCATTGTATTAATCAGGAGTTATTATAATTTAAATGTTTATAGCACTAAATAATTAATAATAACTTAGACACTCAGATCACTTGCTGGGTGGGAGTGAGATTTGAACTGAAGAAACACATCGGGAAATCTGTGATCAATGAAACTATATGATTTGCCAGCTTCAATGAACTAGAGAAGTTCCTATGATAACCAGCCCTCCATGCTGGCTGATTTGATTGCTCATCTTTGGGTTCAAACACACCGGGAACTACTTTTAACACAGTACTGATCATGTTGCACTGACTTTGCTGGGTTTCAGTGTCTCCTGGTCATCTGCAAACTTCTTCAAAGTAGGGCCACATATTTATGTGTCAAATCAGTGCCTGTTAGTCCAGTGTCTAGAGCATGTAGGTCTGCAGGAAGTGTTCAATGGCCTGAAATAAGACCACCTGAAGGATGTCATGGAAGATAGTATGAATACTGTTGTTTGAATAATGTTAACCCACCCAGAGAAAAGCAAAATATGAAGAGAAAATAAAATAGGAAGAATGGCATTGTTAGGTCTGGGAAAGTGCACTCCTAACAAACAGATTGAGTTCACTTCAGTAGACAGGACTAAGAAAGAGTTGGAATTGTGCCTACACTTCTACCATGCTGGATAGAAGATCAAGGGATCTCTCTTTTGCAAAATGAAGTATAGCCCTACTTTCTGTATGAAGCAGGACATGTAAATAGAGTCCAGCTAATAACCTGAACATTCCATTTTCTCCCTTACTCCCCTTCCACCATCCCTGGCCCTTCGATCTGGACAAATTAAAGATAGTTAAGAAATGTGAAAAATAATTCCATGACAATGAGGAGCACAGGATAGTTGTCAGGTGTGCAAAGGCAAGACTAAGAGCCCTCTACTCCATCCCTATCATTATAATCCCTAGGGGAACCATGAGTATACAACTCTCAGGTCTCAACTTCAGTGAGTAATTGACAGTCCTCATGGCTGTATAAACACAGTTTATCACTGTGTTTGCACTGAAATTATGCTTCTTGTGGATTATTCCCAGCCAATGACCATATGTGGTAGAGGCAGAAACATGTTTGGAAGATGAAAAATTCTACCAGGGCATTTCAACTTGAAGACTCCCTGTGGCCTTTGAAAGTTCTAACACACATTCCCTCCTTTCTTCTCTTCTTCATTCAGGGTCAGACCTGCAGCATGGTCTGATGGTTCTCCCAGCTTTTCTGGCTCGCTCTCCATTTTCTTTCACATGCATTTCTCCTAATACTACTCTTGCATATTTAACCCCATCAGGCATCTGCTTCTTCAAAGAAATAAATAATGAACAACAACAAAATAATAAAACACAACATGGATGGGTGCCATAAGACCTTATTCTATATTTTATATGCAGCAGTCCCCTCTTATCCATGAGGGATACATTCCAAGATCCCTAAGTGGATGCCTGAAACCACAGAGAGCATTGAACCCTACCTATACTATTTTTTCTATATATATATACAACTCTGATAATGTGTAATCTATAGATTAGGCACAATAAAATATTATTAGCAAAAACATAATGAAGTAGAACAGCCACAACAATATATTGTAATAAAAGTTATGCAGATGAGGTCTTTCTCAAAATATCTTTTTGTACTACACTCACCCTTCTTGTGATGATGTGAGATGACAAAATGCCTACGTGATAAGATGAAGTGAGGTGAATGCTGTAGGCACTGTGATGGAGCATGAGGCTGCTACTGACCTTCTGATTATACATCAGAAGGAGGATCATATGTTTTCAGCCCCCATTTGACCATGGGTAACTAAAACTATGGAAAGTGAGAATGGGGGGTGGGAGGCTACAGTATGTCTTATATCTCTATTTCTATATACCCTCTATCATCTATCTATCTATCTATATCTATCATCATCATCATCTATCAGTCCATCCATCCACCTATCTAGTTGTTTAAATGTATGCATAATGAAACTGTAAATACCTTGACAATGCCTGATTGGTCATGTGCAGCAATTCTTTGAAGCTATGTGTATTAGCTTTCTGAACTGCCATAACACATGGCCACAAACTCCGTAGTTTAAAAGAACAGAAATGTATTTTCTCACAGTCCCGGAGACTAGGATCTGAAATCAGGGTGTCAGCAGGGCCACAGTTTCTATGAAAGTGTAGGGGGTGATCTTTCTTTTCTCTGCCTACTTTGGGTGGTGGCCAAAAATCATTGGTGTTCCTTGGCTTAAAGTTGCATCATTCTGTCTCTGACTTCACGTGGCCTTCTTCTGTGTGTCTTCTATCTCTGTTTCTAAGTGTTCCTCTTTTTTATATAGTCAGTGGTCATTGGATTATGTCCTAATCCAGTGTATAACCTAATCCAGTGTTAACTGATCAGGTTAACTCATCTTAACTTGATTACTTCTGTAAAAATCCTGTTTCCAAATACAGCTGAGTTCATAAGTGCCACCAGTTAGGACTCTGAATACATCTTTCGGACTTAGGACTTACTGCACCAAAACTGTGTGACTTGGCTTCCCTGTTGTTACTGGTGTTGCCCCAGTTGCTGCAACTGGCCCTTATACTTCAAGGAATCTCTGCTCCCCTGTTGCTAACTCCTCACTCTCTCATCTCAGTCTAATGACCTCAAAGTCCTCAAAATTAATCCCAATCACCTTTAATTCAGATTTAATCATAGACAGCATGTGTAACAGCTTGGGGATATCATTTGGGGGGGTGGCATGTATCATGTATAACAACTTAGGAAGCTCAACCGATAGTGAAATTATTATGTCTTTCCTGAACTCATCAGCCAACTGTTACTGAAATCCTACATGGTTTTTCCAAACATGACTCATGCTAGGAAGACAGTCTAGACAGTATTCATGACACTCTCCTTTTGTTGCTCCTTTTTCGATATGTTATCAGTGGGGAAATAATAAAAGGAAAACCACAGGTTTAAGGCATTTAGGCATTTGTGAGTCAGGAAAAGTAGACATTTAAGGCTCATGGACTACATATAAGGGTTACATTGGGTGTACAATCTTTCTAACCCAGCATACCGTGGTGCTTTTCCAGGGATTGGCACAACATATACACATAAAGGTGATGAGTGTTAAACTTACAAGGAGGAAAACAAAAAACAAAAACAGTTGATTCAATCACATTATAATCCTTATAATTTAATAAATGTATTAGTATCTGTATTTCTGTAATTATATGATGAAAAAAAAATCTGTTACATGAAAGATACTATGCCAGTTGCTAAAATACA
The DNA here is from genome assembly GCF_002288905.1 of Enhydra lutris kenyoni. Classification (NCBI taxonomy): domain Eukaryota; kingdom Metazoa; phylum Chordata; class Mammalia; order Carnivora; family Mustelidae; genus Enhydra; species Enhydra lutris. Next base: position 10,823,657 of record NW_019154104.1, on the reverse strand, counting down.
AAGAGAAGAAGATCAGTGTTATTTTTAATTGCCTACTATGTGACAGGCACTGATCTTGGCGTTTTCCAAACATTTGTTTTTTAAGTTTTTAAGGCCAACATCTTTCAGTAGTTAACATTATCTATATTTTTTAGAAACTACATGGTGTGTGAAACAGAATTGAAAGGCAATTCAAAGCTTGGACTTTAAAACACATACCTTCTTTATCAAGGTAAAATTGGTCTGGTCTTTGGCCATAAGGAGCTCATTTTATCGTGTGGAAGATTCCAAAGTCATGTGGTTTCAAACTCATGTGAAAAGTTCCTCTGTTCACCTTCCTAAATCTGTTTATTCCCAATTTCCTCTGCCTCATTTAGTGTCATCACTAAAAACTAGGTGAAAACATTTCATATTGATTCTTTTCTTTCCCTCTATCCCCTATTCCAATTCAAGGCAAAGCCTTTGAATTTACCTTTAAAATATATTATAAATATGATCACTTCTTCTCTCTCCCTGGTGACCACTCCATCCCATGTCTCCACTGTTATCTTGCCAGGCTTACAACAATAGTCATACAACTGGTCTCTTTTGTTTAATCTTCTTTCTACTACAACAAAAACATATAATGGTATTTCAAAAATAAAAGATACTAGATAACTCCTTTTTTTTTAACAAATTCCATTGACTTTCCATTGTGATCAGTTTAAGATTCCAAATCTTTACTTTGTACCACAGGTTCCACAAGAGTCTGTTACTATGTCTTCACCTTTATTTCTCTTCTTATACAAAGTTCATGGTCCAGCCACAATGGCCCTCTACCTGTGCATCAAACAAATCAAGTGTTGTCTTGCCCCAGGGAAGATCCACTGTACTTTACTTTTCCTGCATATAACTTTTTATAGGTTTATTTCTCATTCATCCTTCCTGATTCCACTCATATATGAGCTCCTCAGAAATGAATAAACACACAACTAAAGTAATCCATAGTCCAATGAGGCCAAGCTTTATCCTATAACCTATTTGGTTATTTTCATAACATCTTTACTGCCTAAAATTAATTAACTTATTTTTAGAATTTGCTCTTTTTTTTATTATCTACATTTCCTTAGTAGAAATAATTTAAGTTCTGCAAGGGCAGATTTATCATGTTTACTTCTCTATTGCCAATATTCCAGCTATGCCTAGCATGTAGAAACTGTTCAAAAAATTGTGTTGAATGGACTGATTTACAACATGTTATGTAAAGACAGATGTAAGCAACTGACTGCCTGGGGAAATCAGGAAAGATTGAATATTTGAGCTTGACCATGAAAGGCTCGTTTCTTCAATGAATATGTATTAGAGCTCTACTATACACTAAGTGCCACATTTGAAGGAAGGGGTTCCTCAGCAGATTAAGGTATTTCACATATGGAACAACACAAAAGTCTATTAAGAAGGATCTAAGGATGATAGACAGCAAGTATGATTTAAATTCAGAAAATGAAAATATCACAGCAGGCTAGAGTAATTAATGAATGTTTACCTAATATTGAATGAAGATCCCATCTCCCCACCAAAGAAAGAAGGGATTTTAATTAGTGTAAAGATTAGATAGAAGTCTGTAACTATAGGGATGATATTGCAGATATTAGAACACCTAAATGTCTTACCAAGTGCCTTGGAGTATATTGTTTCATAGTAGTGTGGTGGGGGATGTGCAATTCATTCTGAGTAGATCCTGGAAGCATGCAAAGGCCAGGTACTCAGCAAGGTTTTCACTGTGGACCTATCAGAAGTGCTTTTTAGCCAATCTCTTCAATTCTCATAGGGAAGCCATTATGTATCATTCTGTTTAAAATTTAGTATATTCCAGCAATATATATTAAGAGGAATGAAAACCAAATTCATTTTTAGTCTTTACACTCTTAGGCTAGAATTTTTGAAAAAAATAATGATAGAATTTGAAATAATTTTATAAGATACTTTATTCTTTCACTAATGAAAATTAATATCTTGTGCATATATCTGTATCTACATGTACATCTACATCTACATATCTGTAGGACCAAAAAACAACAGTCTCTTGTTTCCTGAAGCACCATTTCCAAAAACGATAGAATTCTAGAGCTGGAAAAGACATGTTAATCATGTTGTAACAACCATATAATTTACAGATTAGAATTCTAATATTTTAATCCTTTATGATGAATGCAATAGAACTATTATTTTAAAAGCCCATGGGAGAGAAAAAGACCTTCTGACTACTAGTGACTTCATATCTCAGAGGTTGCAAGATTCCCCATACTGAGGAATTTAATCAGTAATAAATTATTTCAACTTCAGTCTCTGACAATTTTATGCAGTGGTATTTTGGCCAACTACTGTGTGTGTGTATGCATGTGCATGTATGTATGTGTGTCTCCTTGTTTTTTATTTGTCTGTTTTATGTGCACACACACATACATATACATACCCATATAAACATAGTAAACATATATACATATACAAATACATGTGCATCTGTAACATATTTGTATATGTATATATGAGAGTATACATCTGTAGGTGAGTATAAAAAAGTAAAACAAAAAGCAAGGACACTAATGGTTTATCAAACTAGGTCATCTATATAAAATCTAAATCTATCTATATTTGAGTTAATATTTTCTTTCTTTTTGAATTTACTCTCCCAATCCTGTGTTTAGTTATTAAGTAAAAAAAAAAAAAAAAAAAAAAAAAGTTAAATTCTCATAAATCTAATCATGTGCAGAAAAGTAATCATAATACTTTATCTTGCGGGCCAAGAAATAGGACTAAGTTAGGACTTTTTGTGGGCTGGGTTTGTCTGCAATAGCAAAACTACATCTGCCTGTCCTTTCAGCTCCGTGCTCTATACAAATATTTCTGGATTATTTTAAAAGCTGCTGAACTGGCATAGATGCCTAGGTATTTAGAATCATTTTTGCTTTCTCAATCGACCCTCATGGCTTTAAATACCCAGGAGTCACTCGAATATAGTGGATTTATTCTCTAGGTCTCTGGCGAACATGTTGAGAAGAGATGAAATGACGTTGATCTTTGGGAAAAGTAAAGAGTACACAGTCCCCTTTGGTCAGCAAGGCCCTAGGGAACCATGCATACCACAGCAACTCTAATTAAGTTCAGAATATTAAAAAAAATAATAAAGAAGAAGAAGAAGAACAACTAGAGAAATAGAAATAAAACCCTTTGGTATTTTTTTGCAGAGAGAACATTATGAACAAATACGTTTATAGTATCATGGTAGAAATTATAACTACACAGTAGAACTTCTAAATTACTTTTCTTTGGCAAAAATGTACAGAAAAAAAGAGAAAAAGGAGAGTATTTAAACTTAAATTCATACTTTGTTAAAAGAATTAGGCACCGTCCATTAGAGTTCCTAGCCCATGAGAAGCAATTTTATTTCAGAATGTGCTTTGCTGTTGATAATAAAAATTGTATCAACAATATTAAAAGAATAATTATGCAATGAGGCTCTCAGAGATTACTATGAAAAAGTCAAATGATGTTGCTTGCTTCTGTTAGATAACCTCAGTACCCTGGGTGTCTATCAAATTCACAAAAGGTTAGTGGCAAATTACTTAAGTGCTCCATCTGCCAATTATACAAACAAAGTTTTCAAGATGATATAATTTCTCCGGGTATAGGTTATCAGAGCTAAGGAAACAGCACATCTATGGTGTTGTTAACAGACCATCAATTTGTGCTCTGCCTATTGGTGGAGGAATGAAGATGAAGAGCTATCAGACAGGTGAGACCCAGGAGATCAAACATTCTACTCTCTTTGCTCATACAAACTTCAGTTTCCTTAAGTGACAGCTAGGATTTGTACTTACTACAGTTAAGCAGGTTAAAAGCTTGAAGTGCTGAAAGGAAAAAAAAAATAAAGTTGTAACTTGTTAGCACATAGATTTTTCAGGTAATGAAGAGGAGAGGTTATGATCGGTACCAATTACTAAGTCTCTGAGCACTCTGTTGCCTCAAGATGCTCCACATGTGTTCTGTTGCATTTAATATTTTCAACAAGGAGGTATATGTTATTTCCCCCATCTTAAGAATGAGGAAACTGAGTCACAAATTGTTTGTGTCACTACTGAATAGTGTAAGAATTCAAACCTAAAGTCTTTTTCATTGCCAAAGACAGTATTCTTGCTGGCACACTACAGTCTCCCTGCGAACATACATACTAACAAAAAGTGAATACTTCTACCAACAATTAGGCTAGATTTTTCTTCCTGAAGTGAAGCTCTCTGTGTTAGCTTGGACTGGGGTGACCAACTATTTGAGAGTCATGCACACATAGCCGAAAGCAAACACTAATGACAGAAATAGATGAGTTTTCCATGATTTACACATTTTGTTTTTTGAAAGGAATATGTGAAAAAAAATAATTGTTTAACTTGGCCAGAATCAGTAAGAAAACCACTAACACAGTCATATTAAAATCATTATTCTTAACTCTCAAAGATCAGTGTGAAAACTTGGCTCTTGTTGTTGTTTATAACATCAAAAATAATATTAAACATTGTTAACTTCCTATGATGTGATGTGTGATATATCTTTCTCTACACAGTGATATTGCTGGGCACAACCAAATGTACCTGATATTTTAGGAGAACAGAGCAGTCAGTTGTACAGAAAGATCTTGAATATTATTTTAATATATGTGTTTTTTCTTATAATGTAAAATCCACGTAGTCCTACTGTATATCTTAAATAATGGCACAAATTGTTCAAGTTACTAAAACCTCATTCTGACTTTTTTGTTGATCATTTGACTTTTACTAGCTTCACAATAGGAAAAGAAGAGAAATATGCTCTTCCTTGGGAAAGTCCTGCAGTGTTATGAAAACAAGAATATGGTAGAGGTCGTAAGTCAACTTTGAAAGTGCACTGATAAACTTTGAATTATTTATCTGTGAAATTCAAAACATGTGTTGATCACTGCTTGTTGGACAACTCTGCTAAATTTTTAGTCCAATATCTCTGAGCATTGTACTCAGTGATTTGGAAAAATTAAAAGGTAAGATTTCTCTTACTGGAAATAAGTCATAGCTGGCTTTGCATGTCTCTATTTTAGTCTGGCATACACATTTACTGGAAGGCCTAATAGCAATCCCTAAAGAAATTCAGAATAAGGAAACAGTGTGATATTATTTCCATTTCAGATACTGATCTAAATGGTATGATAATGATAACTTGATGCTATGAGTGCTTGTGTGTCTGTGCATGTGTGTGTGTGCATACACACTTATATGTATAGACAACCACTATCTGTAGGTATGTGATATATCAATATATATTTCAAGGAAGCATCTGTGTATGCATTTCAGAATAACATGGTCTTAAGATTATATCTACATAGGAGAGAAAACAAAAAAATAACCTTTGAAAATTTGGACAAATCACAAATCAGTAATCATATACTGTTTAAAATTTTTAAAAGATTCTATTTTATTCATTTCCTTTTTTTATTTTTTTAATAATTTTTAAAATTTTTTATAAACATACAATGTATTTTTATCCCCAGGGTTACAGGTCTGTGAATCGCCAGGTTTACACATTTCACAGCACTCACCATAGCACATACACTCCCCAATGTCCATATCCCCACCACCCTCTCCCGACTCCCCTCCCCCCAGCAACCCTCAGTCTGTTTTTTGAGATTGGGTCTTTTATGATTTGTCTCCCTCCCAATCCCATCTTCTTTCATTTTTTCTTTTCCTACCCCACAAACCCCCATGTTGCATCTCTACTTCCTCATATCAGGGAGATCATATGATAGTTGTCTTTCTCTGATTGACTTATTTCACTAAGCATAATACCCTCTAGTTCCATCCACATCGTTGCAAATGGTAAGATTTCATTTCTTTTGATGGCTGCATAGTATTCCCTTGTATATATATGCCACATAGCAGCAATGTCTGCAATAGTCAAACTATGGAAAGAACCTAGATGTCCATCAACAGATGAATGGATAAAGAAGATGTGGCATATATATACAATGGTTTCCATTTTGAGGCTGGGCTTTATTTAAAATAGTTCTGCCCACATAGAATCATAAAAGCAGTTAAAGTCAGAGAACTTCTTGCTGCTTAATGGTCCCTCGGTCCATGTCATCACCATCTGGACTATATGAATGGTCAAGTGAAGGATGCCTCTTAACATGTAATACGTTATTTGCCTGGCTTCTTGGGCCAATTTGGTGTAACTGACATTTTTTTCCACTAACACTCCCTTCAACAAAATAAGTATGTCTAGAAAGAACCAGACTCATAGATCTCTAAATTTCTAAAGAAATTTCCTTTTGTTGTGGTTCCCGCAAAACATACTTATGAGCATACTTCAGTTCCTTTGAGCTCTTAGTCCTTTAGAAATCAGCAGGCTTGGACAGAAGTAATCAACAAGCCATCTCAGAGAACAGAAAGAGCAGGACAAAATGAAAAGATTCAAGGCCATTTCTTTGTATGCTTGCAATCCAACCATTCTCCTCCATGGTCTTTCCTGTGTTCTGACAGTGAAGACTACTGAAAAATTCTAACAGAATCACCACTTAGAGAATTTGTTCTAGAGAAAATACAGGTTTCTTTAAACATCTCATAGAAATGATCCATAGTCATATTTCATGTAACACAATTTCATGAATTTTATTAGGTTTCTAAGTTCCTTCTCTTAACAGGTAATGATAATACGGTGTGTTTTAACTCCTCAAAATGAGTTTTGGGGTGTGGGAATTTAGTAAAATTAAGAAGTTGAAGGAAGTTCTAGACTGAAGACTCGATTTTATGTTTGCTACAAAATCAATTTTGCTAGGTATTCTGAGTGTCATTCCTAAATTTCATAGCACATTGCACATTGTAATTCTGTCACCCATGTAAGAGTAACCTACTATGTGACACACACTGTGATCTTGCATGTTACTGGCAAGGCTGTGCTACAATTTTGCAAACAGAAAAATGATGAGACACTGTAACCTTAGCTGCCATCAGAGCTCATGAGTAAAGAATGGACGAGGGGACGCCTGGGTGGCTCAGTGAGTGAAGCTTGTGACTTGTTTTTTGTTTCAGGTCATGATTTCAGGGTCATGGGATCAAGCCACACTTGGGCTCCATGCTCAGCTCAGAATCTGCTTGGGATTCTCTTTCCCTCTCTCTCTGCTCCTCTCGTTCATGTGCTCTCTCTTTCTGTCTCTCAAAAAAATTAATAAAATATATATATTTTTAAATCTAAGCAAACAAACAAACAGAAAAACCAAAAATGGGCTAAACTCAACTTACCTGGTACTGGGACCCATGCCCTTCCCAAGACACCAGGTATCCCTTCATGATACTGGAACACCAGGCAAGCTCAGGACTCAGAATTCATTCCTTCTGCTTTAGAAAAGGTTATCTGAAGGCATATCTACTGGCATGGGAATGGGATTCTCAAAAGCACATACCTAAAACATAAATACATCAATCTCTGTTCCTTTGTCCATTTCACCTCTTTAGATTTTAATTCAAGGTCAAATTTTCAGTTCACGTAATCTTTTTTTTTTTTTAATATTTTATTTATTTATTTGAGAGACAGACAAAGCAAGAGAGAGAGTGAAAGCAGGGAGGAGAGGGAGAAGTAAGCTCCCCAGTCAGTGGGGAGCTCAATGGAGGGCTCCATCCCAGGACCCTGGGATCAGGACCTGGGCCAAAGGCAGAAGCTTAACCTACTAAGCCACCCAGGCACTCTTCAGATCACTTAGTCTTTAAATTTTCTCATCTCTAAGAGCTCATGCAGACTGTTAAACAGTTTACAACATCTGTCAGATCCCAAAGACTATTTTATAGTGCTTTGTTGTTTCAGTTAAGAAGTGATTGTCTTAAAAAAAAAAAAAAAAAAAAAAAAAGAAGTGATTGTCTTTAGAGTTAGGAGCTCTTTACTAAATGTCCTTTACATATCCCAACCCGCTCCAGCTCCAACAGTGGGTATATGATAGGCATATAATAAATGTAATTGGTATTATTTATGTAACTTATGCAATATAAGTATTTTTGACAATTTTATATAATATTTATTATTGCTTAAAAAGGAATAGATACAGGAAAAACTTCTTGTCATGGCACCGCTGCTAATATCTAGTGAGTCCTAGATGAGTCATACAAATTTTCAAGGCCTCCATTTTCTTGTCAGTGGAATGGAAATTCTATTATATTTCTTATCTTTATTCCCAGTATTAGTATAATCAGTCCATTTGATTTTTCCCATTGGATAACTCCCATGTGATTCTTTTAATAAACAGGAGGTGGGGGGGATCCAAATGGAGAAAAATCCACATGCTTTCCAGAATGTTCATCATATGTTAGCACAGTTCCTAAGCCTATGCTCATTTAATTCTGGGCTCTGTGTTAGTGCAAGATGAGGGACAAATGCGCTCATTATTTTGTGTTTCTATTTCCACTTAGGTACATGGAAACAACAATATATTTGTTCCGTAATGTAGAAATTAATAAAATAACATAATTCAGAAACAACTGACATTGGGACTTAAAATTTACTCGGTTCTTAGTTCTTTTAAAGGAAAAGAGCAGTAAAGAAATTAAAGACTTTCTCTTTGTATTTGTGTCCACATGTGTTAATTTCTTTCTAATTCTTCTTCTCATGTCTATAATTACTTATGTCCTTGCTCCTTAAATGTCCCATAGCTTATTTTTTCACCAACTTTGATAGATGTAAATATTCCTTATTTTTAGCTATTTAGTATTTTATATATGTTGGTCTCCTTTCCAGATCATTAATCTACATGAATTAAAACTCACCTAAGTGTGTCTGTGGCATCCTCCCTTGGTCAAATTTTTTGATGCTTATTGCTCTTATCTACTAATCCTTCAGAAAGATTGCTTTCCAACATTCTGTATCCATGAGAACAATAACTAAATTTTCTTTTTATATTAGAAGAGTCTCACAACACATATCTTATGCATCTGTAAAGCATGATTTTCTTCTATCTTGCCATTTTTTTGGTAACAAAACCCTTGGCAATGAATTTGATCTACGATGATTTACTACTGTTAAAAATTTCAGTTCAGGGGCGCCTGGGTGGCTCAGTGGGTTAAGGCCGCTGCTTTCGGCTCAGGTCATGATCCCAGGATCCTGGGATCGAGCCCCGCATCAGGATCTCTGCTCAGCAGGGAGCCTGCTTCCCTTCCTCTCTCTCTCTGCCTGCCTCTCTGGCTACTTGTGATCTCTGTCTGTCAAATAAATAAATAAAATCTTTAAAAAAAAAAATTTCAGTTCAGAATTCAGCACCACTCTATGATGTTTCTTTTGTACTTGGAATGAGCACCCTGTTATACACTCTTAAAGGTAATCTTTTAGTCCATTATCATGTGCAATGCTGACTGAAAATTAGACTGCCTTTCTCTTCTTTTTCTAAGACACTAAGAGTTAGACCCAATGAAGTTGCTTTCTTAGTTAAGACTTCAATGGCAACACCAACACACAAAGGAAGGTTTTGCCCTTGGCTGTCTCTATTTCCATACTTGTCCAGTCCATGACCTCCATATCCCTACCGCTGTATTTAGCTTTTCTGTTTCAAATATTTAGTGTTGTCTATGTCTCTGGAGTGAACTGAGCATGTTTATCCTCTAAAATGTGATTGAGAAGTGATCATGATATTTGCATCTTTTTTTGTGTGTTTAGAATGTCAACAGATCATATTTAAGTACTCTATTTCCATTTTCATTAAATATATGGTATTGAACTTCAGTTTAAATTCTTTTTCTTTTCTTATTTCTTCTTTCCTTTATTTCTCTCTTTGCCTTTCTACCTTTCATTCTCTCTCCCTCCCCCTCTGTTGTCCTTTCTTACTTTGTCCTCTTTCTTTCCATGAAAGACTATGTGTTTGTCTATGTGTGCATTTTCATCAAGGCAACATAAACACAAAGATTAAATTAAAATAGATTCAAGCATAGAGTAATGAATTGATGCCCAGCGCCCTGAGTCTTTTTATTAAGGAATATTATGCACTTCATATGATTTAATTTTTTTTTCCATTTCAATTATTGCTGAATTTCTTGAGTTCAAGTGTGGATCCTTCATACAACCTTTGTAATAGAGTAGATGAGAATTTTCAAAGTGGGTTTGGAATGTATTTTATGTAAAGGGATTAAACATTTTTCAAAGAGCCAAAAACTCATTTAATCTCTCTTGAACTGTAGCTGGAGATTTTTTTTTTCCAAATTAATTCCCATTTTAAAAACCTCTTAAGGAAATTCCAAAATACCCATTTATCCTCTAGACTTTCTGGAAGAGGATTAAGAATCTAAAGGAAATAAATGAAATTTAGCCACTCCATAAAAGAACATAGCTTGAATGTTATTCTCACAGCATAACAAAACACACGCACGGACACACACACACACAAACAGGGGTACTTTTAATCATAAACTTCCTCTTAAAACAAACTCAAAAATTTTTACTTTCACTAAGCCATTATGAAAGATATTTCAACCTGCAGGATTCTCTCTCTCTCTCTCTCTCTCTCTCTCTTTTTTTTTTTTTTTTTTTGTTAAATCACCTAGAGCTGGACATTGTCTGAGCCTAAACAAATACTTTAAGCAGCAAAGCCAGACATTTCTTTCTCGACTTCCTGAAAACTCAGACTTCATGAAGATTTGGCTTTCATTCCTTCCATCCTTGGTGAAGTTCCAAAACTTTTAGATTTATATCTCCCATTGAAGACAAAGTAGCAGCATATCAGATTTTTCTTCTCTAGAGAAGAACAGTTTCTAATTAAGGGCTTTGCAACTATAAACGACTTGGAAAAATATTTAGGCCAACTCCTACAACTCCTGGCATTTTTCCTTTAGTTGAGATCAGGCTTCCTCAGTTAAGGAAAATAAACACTATCTCTGCTCATGAGTGAAGGCTCCACTCCAAGCCCTGGGATTTCCAACTCCCTCACTATAAAATGTGACCCCAGTCACAGTCTTCCCAGGAATGCTTTGCTATCTTCATCAAATATTCTCATATGTGTCAGGGTCATCAACAGGGACAGATTTTTCAATTCTGGCTCTCTATGTTATCTACCTTATCTAGAAATGTGGAAGAAGTCATTCTAGTTTATCTTCAACTGTGATTTAATATTTTCCTTGAAAAAGTCAACTGTATTTATAGATGTGGAAAAAGGTTTTATAGGTTTAGAGAAGAGATAATGACAATAATAGTTGATATTTATTGATCACTTGTCCTGTGCCAGCCACTGTATTAAGTGGGTATAATAATCTATCTTTCATTTGAATGCACCCAACAACCCTATAAATAAGATGTTATCCTTCTCATTTTCTAGAGAACACTTAGATTTACAGAGTTTACAGAATTATGCCAGAGTTTCCCAATAAGAGGAGGGTAGATTAGAATTCAAACATAAATTGATTTGCTTTCAGAAAGTTTAACCTTAAATATTACATCATATAACTGGATCACAAATATACTTGCTTTGCAATATCCGAGATCATATAGATTTAACATCAGTCAACCTAAAAAATGATATGAGAGGAAAATATGAACTAATTTTGAAAAATATTGTCCTCACTGACACTGAATCTATTTAGAAGGCCAAAATAGCTATTAAAGGAAAATAATAAATGGATTTAACTTGGGAATGTTTCAGTGAATTCCCCAGAGAATCACTGAATATATTCCTTATTTAAAAAAAAATAACACTATCACTCTTTATTATAAGACAATATGCTTAAGCAAAATATTTCAAATTATTTTAAGACTATCTGACATAAATATGAAAGACTTACAGTCATCTCATTGTTGCCTGCCAAATCCACGATGAAACAAAATGGGAAACTACCTCCTCCCCTATACAAAAATATAAAAAAAAGTTTCAAGACACAGGGAAAAATAATATATTTTAAAAAATTATTTTCAAAGGAACCACTTATATGAAACCAACATTGCTTAGAAGCATAAAAGGTCAAAATAATAGTTTCTGAGCCACAATTTTCCTAGAGGAATGGGGTTAGGGTTTCTGCATTACTCTCTTAAATAGAACAGAATGCCCAAGAAATGGCAGATGTGTTCTTAATCTTTTTCTTTTCACAATTTCCATCTTAGTTTGGAACTTTTCCATTCCTTTCTGTGAAAACTTTAAGATCCATTAGAGAGCATCTGATATTATAAGCACTTAGCAGCTATAAAGAGTGAAATTATCTCCATCCATCAACTCATATACAAAACAGTATCTCCCATTAGAAGATAGTGCAAAAAGAATAGATCAGAGCAAATCTACTTCACAGATGGAGTCCAGGTGACAAATAGAGTTACAACTGTACGTCAGAGTTACAACTGATTGACCAATGTCCACCATCAACTACCTAAAGGCCACTATTATAACCAATGGATCACGCAGATCTTTATCAAGAAGGGTTGAAATTATTAATAGAGTAAAGGAAAGAATCGATTGAGGGAGCCTTAGATGGATCTCCTAAGGGAAGAGAAGAAAGATAAGTATTTTAGGATTTTAGAGTCTGTGTTCTAGTGGTTTAAGGCAGGTTTCCCGATACAGAGATCAGATTGGGATTGGTCAACATTCTTGACATAAGAGTTTAAAACTAATGTATAGTGGGGTGAATGTTGAAAAGTGATCTCAGAAACAAGCATTGGCCCACTTGAGCCATTTTTCGTCTTTGGAAAGAGACTAATTACCTTGATGAACAACACGTTGTCTTGAAAAAAAGGCTAGTTGAATAGTATATTATTCAGGTAAACTCATTTTCAGAATTTCTTGAAACAACCAATGAAATTATTGTTCTGAGGAAGACTTTGCAAAAGTCTTAACTTTTTGGCAAAAGTTTCAGGAGAAAAGAACAATATCAAATTGCTATGAGTGGCCTGCCTTAGTCAATCTGGCCTACTACAACAAAAATACCATAGACTTGGTGGTATAAACAATAGAAAACAATTCTTTCATAGTTCTGGAAACTGAGAATTCCAAATCAAGGTATTAGGTGATTTTTTTTTTTTTTTCATTTGAGAGAGAGAATACAATCAGTGGGGAGGGTCAGAGGGAGAAGCAAATCCCCTGCTGAGCAGGGAGCCGGATGTGGGGCTGGATCCAGGTACTCCAGGATCATGACCTGAGCTGAAGACTTAACCAACTGAGCCACCCAGGTGCCCCAGGTATTAGGTGATTTGCTCCCTAATGAGTTCTCTCCCTGGTTTGTTGACTGACAACTTCTTGCTTTGTCTGTGCTTCATCTTTACACTTCACCAGTCTCTTCTTCTAAGAACATTAATCCATTCATGAGCACTTCACCCTCCTATTTACCTCCCAAAGGCCCATCTTCAAAAACCATCACATTGGGAACTAGAGTTTCAACACATGAATTTGGGGGAAGACAAATTTCAGTCCATAGCATAGCCTTGATTCTTAGCCTGATGGCTGAGTTATGGGACTACAGTCTTGGCTCACAACTTAATGTCTCACGATGTCTCTATTTTCACAATTGAAACATTTTAAAGATTATAGTTAGACTCTCAAGAAAAAGTAGAGAGTATTAAAAAAAAAAGCAAGCAAATAATAACCAGAAACAATCTGTTAATAACAATAAATATTTGTTGACTTTTAAGTATTCTCTTAAAGGACATTCTCCCAGCAAACTACTTAATCTTTACAAAAAGTAATGAGACAAGTACTATTAGAATCTCATTTTTTAAAAAATGAAAGATCTGACTTAAAGAAAACTTAAATAATGCTCCCATGGTCAGTAGTTAAAAAGTTCCAGAACTAGAATTATACCTAGGATCCCTGGCTCCAAACCACACATCCATTCAGACACTGAAAATGTTATTTGGGTGTTCCAAGCCCAAATATTGATACAATAACAGCAAAGGATATGTTTAAATAGCTTAAAAATATTAAATACTGTATGACTCATTTGATGCAAATATACTCCCACAATTCTTTTGCCAATAAGTTTCACATTTTAACTCTTAGTTATTCTTAAACTCTACACATTTAGCACAATTGATAAATTGTTAATCGTAATAATTAAATGATAATAAATCAAGGCATTGTTGACAATACCAAACAAAATCGATTTCATTACTCTGGCAGACTGACTATCAACATTTTTTCCTCAGGAATACTTGGTTTGAGTGAAAGACCCCAGAGCTGGATTCTGTCATTTTTTTATAACTCATCCATAATGATGGTAGAGGTAAAGAGAGCAGGTGCATGTGATATCACAACTCCTTATCATGTATACTTTTTAAACATAAAGTGAATGTTAGCAATCGACTATCAGGACCAATCCAAAACAATCTGAAATATTTATTGATACCAAAGAGTCCTTTCAAAAAATGGGGGGATTCTGTCTGCATATAAAAAATTTGAGGTGGCTGAATTTCAAAAACAGTGAATAAATAGACTTTATTACCCTAGGTAAATTATAATTTTTAATTTCATAATTCAGTTGACTACTAATAAACTATTTTTAAATACATATCAAGTATCTTCATTTTTTATTTCATTTTCTCATAAGATCTGAAAAATGTCTTTTTTTCCTGACCTTTTCTCACACATACTCTCAAGTAAAAATTTTGAGATCCATCATCCGATACCCAAACATATAGTTCAGTGTTTGAGAGAATAGAAACTCAGTAAAAAATTATTCAAAGTGATTTAGGTTCAATATTTGAGAAACAGGAGTGATGTACCAAGGTTTTCCCAAAATTTCAGGTTTAACTGCCTCAAATTTCCCTATTGCTATGCCATAGTGAAATTGTGCATAGTGGCTTGCCATGAGGAGAACCCATGGAAGATTAATTTTTATTTATATAAACTTGAACATGTTGAGATTAAAAAACTTTTTCAACTTTATGTAGGGTGATTTAAAAAATTTTATGATAACATTGCTTGCCAGTATTTCTATACTTATTAACAAATTAAGTCATTAAATTAAATTGAATTTTTAAGTTAAATTGAAATTTAAAGGTAAAATTATATTAATAAACCCCTAATAAGACAACTAACTTTATTTTTAAGTTCTTTTTTAAATTCCAGTTAGTTAACATACAGTGTAATATTAGTTTTAGATGACTATTCAGTGACTCAACACTTATATACAATATTCCATGCTCATCACAAATGCACTTCTTTTTTTTTTTTTTTTTAAAGATTTTATTTATTTATTTGACAGAGAGAGATCACAAATAGATGGAGAGGCAGGCAGAGAGAGAGAGAGAGAGAGAGAAGCAGGCTCCTTGCTGAGCAGAGAGCCTGATGCGGGGCTCGATGCGGGGCTCAATCCCAGGACCCTGAGACCATGATCTGAGCCAAAGGCAGAGGCTTAACCCACTGAGCCACCCAGGCGCCCCACAAATGCACTCCTTAATCCCCATCAGCTATTTAACCCATCAAAACAATCAACAAAACTAAAAAGCAACCTATAGAATGGGAGAAGATATTTATCAGATTATATCTGATAAAGGGTTAATATCCAAAATATATAAAGAACTGATAAGACTCAACACCCAAAAAAATGAGTAATCCAATTTAAAAAAATGGGCAGAAGATATAAATAGACATTTTCCTGAAGAAGACATCCAGATGGCTAATCAACATATGAGAAGATGCTCAACATCACTCATCATCAGGAAAATACAAATCAAAACTACTATGAGATGCCACTTCGCACCTGTCAGAATGGCTAAAATCAACAACACAAGAAAAACAGGTGTTGGTGAGGTTGTTGAAGAAAGGAGAATCCTATTGCAAAGTTGGTGGGAATGCAAACTGGTACAGCCTCTCTGGAAAACAGTACGGAGTTTCCTCAAAAGTTAAAAATAAAACTACCCTATGATTGAGCAGTTGCTCTACTAGGTATTTACCCAAAGGATACAAAAATACTAGTTCAAAGGGAAACATGCTCCCCCCGTGTTTATAGCAGCATTATCTATGATAGCCAAGACACTATAGCCCAAGTATCTGTGGAATGATGAATGGATAAAGGAAGTGTGAGAATATCACTAATCCATAAAAAGGAGCGATATCTTGCCATTTGCAACAACATGGATGGAGATAGAGAGTATTATGCTAAGTGAAATAAGTCAAAGAAAAACAAATAGCATGTGATTTCACCCATATGTGGAATTTAAGAAACAAAACAAATGATCATGGTATAAAAAAAGAGAGAGAGAGAGGCAAACCATGAAACAGACTCTTAACTATAGAAAACAACCTCTCTCAGAAGTTTGTTGTTGTTGTTTTGCTTTGTTTTGTTTTAATCAGTTAAGGTCATCTAGCCAATTCAGACCACATTTTAAGAGGCATGGTTGGTAAGTGATTAAAGACTACATACAAAAGGAAAAAAAAATAGAAGAGGAAAATTTCAGGATTAGAGGGAAATTGAATATGAACCATTGCATTTGGATGTCAAAGAAAATTTTTAAAGTAAAAGGTAGAGAGAAGAGCACCTGGGTGGCTCAGTGGGTGAAGCCTCTGCCTTTGACTCAGGTCATGATCCTGGGTCCTGGGATCAAGGCCCAAGTCGGGCTCTCTGCTCAGCAGAGAGCCTGCTTCCCTCTCTCTCTCTCTGCCTGCCTCTCTGCCTACTTGTGATCTCTCTCTCTGTCAAATAAATAAATAAAATCTTAAAAAAAAAAAGTAGAGAGAAATGGAATACTAATGTCTATATTTTTCTAGATAATGTGTATTAACAAAATGGTTGCCTCTTATAACACTAAAACTTACTGATTAAAACAAAAACAAAAGCAGAGAAAGTGCACCTAACCAAGCCTGTTATTTATGAAAAGCGGAAACATCAACCAGCCCAACATCAATCAGATTCAAATACATAATTTATTCTTTCCCAAACTGTCTGTATCATTCTTAGTGTGCAGACATTGCCAATCAACAAAGCTAATAATGATCTAAGAACAGCACAAAACACAAGATTAACCTGACTGATTGAGTTTTGACTGAAATTCAATCATGATAATTCATTATTATTCTCAAGTCAATAAACCAGAGTTAATTTGTATTCTTTCTAAACCTTGTATAAGTGTAACTGGCTCAGATGCTTTTGCTTGAAGACAGAAAGTTATATAGATGACCATTACTAGAAATTATATTTAATTAATATCTCTATTTTTATTAGTCATTTAAAAGATAAATTTAAGCATCAAGCTGGTAATAAATATGAGATGTATGTACAATTATATGTCATAAATAAGCCTGAATTCTGTCCTTGCTGTAATCAAATATAAAAATTGCTAAAGGAAATGAAAATTTGAACACTTGAAGTATTATTTGTCATTCTCCAATTGTTTAGAGATGAGACATATTTAGAGTACTTTAAAAAAAAAATCAGTGCACATTTGTTTGTAATAACTAAAAAAATGTAGTAGTTGAAAAGGACAAAATGTAACAGTATAGTATAAAATGTCTATTCAAACATATGCAAGTACTGCAGACAATGATAGAGGAAATGCTATTACTTTCTTTAAGAACATATTTATACTAGACCCCAAACACATTAACTTGAAAATAAATTAGTTCAAGCGGCTGTTATCAAGCAGCACTTATCAGTAAAACTTAGCAAACAAACAAACAAAAATCATTTGCACAGTTTGCAATGAATGAATGTGCCCTAATGTAGTTTGTAGGAGATTAAGATGATAATTTAAAGACATTAATATGTTAATTTCAACTTATTCGATATCTTTTATCATTTCAAGAGAGAAAGAAGTACATGTTGAATTGTTGGTTTTGTTTTTTGTTTTTTTCCTCTTTCCCTCCTTTCCAAACAGTATTCTAAGTTTTTGTCATGGCAGTCTAATGAGGATAAATGAAATTCAATTCTGGGACTTTTCTTAAGCCACAGAAGGAGGCAATGTTCTCTTTTCTGCTGACTATGAATGAAGGATACAGTTCTGAGTTCTCTTGGGGTATAGGAGGGGAGACTGCTTAAACAAGGAGCCAGCAGCACTGAGGAGGCCATGACAAAAACCAAAGAAAGAAACTAGGTCCAGTTCATACTGTTTAAGCCCTCTATTAAGGTTCACCCAGGGGTGGGGGGCTCAGTCCCCTCATCAGTCTCCCTGATGAGCTGGGACTCTGCTTCTTCTTTTCCCTCTTGCCCCTCACCCTGCTCCTACTCTCTGTCTTTCTCTGTGTCTCAAATAAATGAAAAAAAAAAAAAAAAAACTTAAAAAAAAAAAAAAAAGTCTTACCCCAAGCTAGGAGTACCTCTGTAAAGATCATGTACGTGAATTAATACCTGCTTCTTTTTTCTTTTTTTTTTTTCTTTCTTTCTTTCTTTCTTTCTTTCTTTCTTTCTTTCCTTTCTCTTTTTCCTTTCTTTCTTTCTTTCTTTCTTTCTTTCTTTCTTTTTTCTCTCTTGTTATAAACATTCATTATTTTAATCAAGCTCACAGAAACAAAGAATCATGAAACTTGGACATTTAACATTTGGTCATTGATTAATTTTCTTTATAAGCATTGTGGACTGGAAGTGTCTTCCCAAATTACATATGATGAAATCCCAACCCACAGTGTGGTGGTATTGGGAGGTGATTAGCTTGTGAGGGTAGAGCCCTCATGAATGGGATTAGTGTCCTTACAAAAGAGATCCCAGAGAAATCCATTGCCTCTTCTGCCATGTAGGGACACAAGAAGAAGAGAGGCCGTTTATAAACCAAAAAAATTGTCCTCAATCGGACACCAAATCTGTTAGCACCTTTAGTTTTGACTTTCCAGTCTCCAGAATTGTGAGAAATAAATTTCTTTTGTTGACACTACCCAGTCTATGCTATTTTTATTATAGCAACCTGAACCAACTAAGATAATGTGTTTACTTTTTTTTTTTTTTATATTATTCTGAGTAACAGTAACACTATGCAATTTTTGAGAATGGCCATGCTGGCCTCACAGAAAAGATGGATTTATGGGGAAACAAAAGAAATAACAGTTGACCTTGAGAATCCATGGGGAAGACTATTTCAGGCAGGAGTAGCAAATGAAGCTCCTGGGTTGTTCAGTCAGTTAAGCATCCAACTCTTAATTTCAGCTCAGGTCATGATCTCAGGGTTGTAAGATTGAACCCCATGCTGGGCTCTGGCCTGGGTGTGGAGCGGGCTTAAGATTCTCTCTCCCTTTCCCTCTGTCTCTAGCTCCCCTTCTCACTTTCTAAAAAAAGAAGAGGAAGAAGAAGGAGGAGGAGGAGGAGGGGGAGGAAGAAGGAAGAGGGGGAGGAAAAGGTGAATCAGTGGCAACTGCAATCGACTTCAAGTGATGGGTAGCCTTGACTGCTCATAGATTATTAGTGAACAGCCCCGAGTTGCTGGAGTGGAGGAATGGAAGGAAAAATAGTTAGGTAGCAGGAGGCCTAATGGCATAGCAATAATCAACATTCAGATAACATCTACTCCATAAGCAAAATTATTAGCCAATGAAGGCATTAGCAGTCAAAGTAAGATCATTTGACTGGATTCAAATAATTGTAAATCAGACTCCAGAGAAAAATGCAAGGGAACTGACTGCAGGAAACAAAAGTGATTTCAAGATTTCAATTCAGCATAGAAACTTACGGTGTATCAACGGCAATACACAGGTCACTCGTCCCGGACAAAAGAAGGTCAGAGCTAAGTTGTCAGTTCATTATTACAAGGATGGTTGTAATTCTTCAAAGGAAAGGCAAGTAGTTAAGTATCTCAAGAAATGCCATAGGTCAGATCAGAAATAGTGGAATTCTACAAGTATAAGCTGGTAAGGGCCTCAAAAGTTTGCTTGTTAAGTATATTTTACCTACACCTGGCATAAAGTAACATGTGCTATTTCTTTTTCTTTCTTTCTTTCTTTCTTTCTTCCTTCCTTCCTTTCTTTCTTTCTTTTTAAAGATTTTATTTATTTATTTAAGAGAGAGAGAGTGAGAGAGAGCATGAGAGGAGAGAAAGTCAGAGGGAAAAACAGACTCCCCATGGAGCTGGGAGCCCAATGCAGGGCTCGATCCCAGGACTCCAGGATCATGACCTGAGCTGAAGTCAGTCGCTCAACCAACTGAGCCACCCAGGCACCCAACATGTTCTGTTTTTACCAATTCATTTACAGGATATTAATGGTAGAATTTAGAGGAAAAATCCATATATCTACCCCCACATTTTTCAGATCTTTGTCAGTGTAGACATTATATGAAACTAATGTGTTTCCTGAGATCACTCAGTATCTTAATAGAATCAAAAGAAGAGGCATTGATTTGACAGGAGGGAAATGAAAGAAGCATCTGTAGAACTTCAATACCTTTGAAACTGGCAATCTCTCCAATATTTATAACTTTCTTGACATAGTCTTTTCAGATGAGCCATTGTTAATGGAGGCAGTGGGAAAAAAGAAAAGCTTCATATGGGAATCAACTATAAAATTTTCAAAACAGAGAGATAGGAAAAATGATGTGATGCCTTATAAAGTAATATCTATTCTTTGTCGGATAAAACCAACCAAAGGAACAGATCAACGGCAAGAGACAATTACTGTGTAGGAGTATAACCTGTGGTAAAGGTAGGGAATGGATAATAAAGATGTTTTATACATAACTAGTCTTAGCAGGCTTAAGAAAGGTGCACAGGAATATATAAAGAGTAAAGCAATTTGAATTGTGTCAGTTAGTAAGTAACATGAGATTTTTAAAATTATTAGCAGACATGAAATTATCTTCTAGAGGTAGACACAACTATGACTTGATTTGACTAAGGAAATCAAGCAGAAGTGGTATTCCATGTTTCTTTAAGAACTTTTAGTGTGGCTTTTAAGAAATCACATGATTTGCCATCTCTCCCGCCCTCCCTCCCTCTCTCTCTCCATCCTTTCTCCCCCCCCCCCTTTCTTTTTCTTTCATAGTAACCACCACTGTTTGGGATGTGGCCCCTCCATCAGATTATACCCCAGAATAATGATCACATGAAGAAGAGCAGGAATCCACCTGCAATGGAAAAGTTAAGAGGAAGGAAAACACTCTCCGGCCATTTTTAGCCACTGACACTTTAGGGTTGTCTGTGACTGTGGCATAACCAAGTCTTCACCTGACAAGAAAACAATATACTCATCCTAAGTTGAATATCACTTAGCATTGAAACAATTAAAATGGAAAGACTATAAGAGAAAGATCATCTAAAAATAAGAATAAATAAATCTGATTCCTAAAATGACCATTCTTTGGTTTAATAAATGCATCTTTCCACTCAGGCTGGTATACATCACACCACACACACATGTACACACAGGTACCACAGGACAGAATAACAATGAAAACAGAAAGACTGAAAATTCTCTTGGTTACAGTTTTTTTAAAATTTTATTTTATTAAAGAAGCAAAGTGAAAGAGCATGAATAATGCCTGTAATCAAAGAAAGAGATTAGATTCAGGGCCAGGAATATTAGAATTGTCATCCAGTGTAGTCCAATATATGTGTGTGTGTGTGTATAGAAAAAATAATGGAGGAAGGAAAAAAAGAAAGAAAAAAAATGATGTCCTGAACAAATGTTTCTGTCTACTTTTTGTTTTATGTACTAGTTCTCAAGTATCAAGGTTACTGCTTTCTTTCTCCAATATTTATAGAAAATTCATACAGTTCTAGCTGCAAAGCTGTAAAATTTTTGAAAACATAATATAAAACTTCCCAGATCTCTGTATCACTAAGACACAAACACACAGAGCTAAACTAGCAAGTTTTGTGGTATTGAGAGTTAGAATATATCCACATTGGTCTAATGAAAGATATATAAAATGGATGCACCATATAATTTTCCTAATACTATGAATAAAATAAGATACTGACATCCCCAGAGCAGACAAAACAAAACTTCAGTCCTAAAGTTTATAGGCATTTGTCCTGGCAGTTGTCCTTTGGAACTCATGAAAATATATTCTAACTGATAACATAGAGGAAAATAGCTTTTTCCTCATAAAACATTTTAAGAGTTTCATTAGAGGAAAGATGTCAGAGCAAGACTGTGATTGTCAGAGAAGTCTTCTCTTCTATGTATATCCCTCTTCTCTTGTCCAGGGAGTGTGAAGTTTACTGCTGAGGACTGTTTACTGTGTTTTATGTAACAATTCAATGATTTTAAATGTATCCTACCTTTCCAAATCCAATCTGGAAAATTTTCATCAAATTTATTTGTAGGAACTCACCCAGGAACAAGAATAAATGGATATGAGAAATACAATACCTTCTCATCCCTTAAATTTTTCTAGGATGAGATAAGAATTCAATGACTTGATGAGCTCATATCAAATAAAACCGTTGTCAACTTGAAACCTTAAACTCCTTAAGAGTCAAGACTTCCTTCATTTCTTCTTTCTTTCTTTCTTCCTTTCTTTTTTTCCATGAATCATAATTTTTAGAACTAGCCTTATCAGGAAGAATAGAAGAAAATTTGGTCATTAAACTTATATGATATTCAGAATGATTGGTTTCTGTAGTTGGAGGCAGAGTTTTCCTTAAAGAAAAAACATTAGGATTAGTAAATGGTCATAAAAAAAAGTTCTTCTTTCTTTTATTTGTACTACATACAGAGAAGAAATTTAAGTCTGACTACTTCATGCTGAAGGATAGCTTGACTCTTGAAAATAACCTAACTACTGTCTGTGATTTTGGATTTGGGGTTTTTTTTTTAAAAAAACAGAATCTGTTATTCATATTGAAGTTAATTTCCATTGTATTGTAGGCAGAATACAGTCCTCACAAAGATGTTCACATTCTAATCTCTGGAATCTTGGAATATGTTAATTTAACATGGAAATAGGAATTCTCAGCTGTGAGTAAAATAGGGATACTGAGTGGGGAAAGTTTCATTGATTATCCAGGTGAAGATAAAATAAGGTCCTTATAAGAGAGAGGCAGGAAGATCAGAGAGAGAGAAGATAAAATGGAAGCAGAGGTCCCAGAGATATAGCCAAGAGCCGAAGTATGTGAACAGCCTCTAGAAGCTGACAAAGTCAAGGAACAGATTCTACCCTAAGACTTCAAGAAGGATAATCTTTTTTTTTTTTTAAAGATTTTATTTATTTGACAGAGAGAGAATGAGCATGAGCTAGCTCACAAGTAGGCAGAGAGGCAGGCAGAGAAGAGAGGGGGAAGCAGCCTCCCTGATGAGCAGAGAGCCTGATGCGGGGCTCGATCCCAGGACCCTGAGACCATGACCTGAGCCAAAGGCAGAGGCTTAACCCACTGAGC
This sequence comes from Enhydra lutris kenyoni, assembly GCF_002288905.1. NCBI lineage: Eukaryota > Metazoa > Chordata > Mammalia > Carnivora > Mustelidae > Enhydra > Enhydra lutris. The sequence goes on along the minus strand of NW_019154104.1, from coordinate 10,800,434 downwards.
CACCAGGTGCCCCAAGAAGGATAATCTTTGATTTTAGCTCCATAGACATCACTTCAAAAGTCAGACCTTCAGAACTTGAAATCAATCTATGCTGTTTTAAGCTCCTAAATATCTGGTTATTTGTTACAACAGCAATAGAAAACAGATACACATATAGTAGTATGTACAACCTTAAACACGCAGCTTAATAAAGGTGTGTGGGGGTGCACATTTTAATTTCACTTCCGCTCAGGGGCAGGTATGATAGAATATTTCCAGTGTCCCAAACAAAAAAGTACTATTAGTATTAGTTAATAAATAAAAAGGAGTATCAAAATACTACCAAATAACAAAACATTAGTTTGAATCACCAGGCAGAAATGTAAATGTTTAATTTAAATAATTATTTAATTTAATAATTAAATTTAGAAATTTTAATGATTACTATAGAAACAAATAATGGAATAGTAACTATATTAGACTTATCTGTGAAAGACTGACTTAAAAATATTTTGGGGGCACCTCAGTCGATTAAGCATCTGGCCCTTGACTTTGGCTCATGTCACGATCTCAGGGCTGTGAGGTCAAGCCTGATGTAATGCTCCACATTGCTTAATATTCTCTCTCTCCCTTTACCCCACCAAGTATACATATTTTTTGAAATGCATCAAGGAAACATATAGAAAATATGCAAACAAGTTGACAAGAAAATGAGGATATAACAGTACTTACATTTCTAAGTGACTACACATGCATGTAGAGCATTGCCAAGAGAGAAGTAAAGAATGAGAAATAAGTAATATTTTAAAAGATAAAGGCTGAACTGGTTAAAGTCATATATTCTTATTTTCAGTAATTCGGCTAAACCTAAACGGTATAGATAAAATAAATCCTCACCAAACTCATTTTAATGAATTGGCAGAACACCAAAGAAAAAGAGCAAACCTTAAATAAAGGTAGGACCGAGGGACGCCTGGGTGGCTCAGTTGGTTAAATAAAGGTAGGACCGAAAGACTGTCTGAAAAAGAAAGACAGGAAGACAACTTGCTTTTATAAAAGCAAAAGGTGAAGCCAAAAAACAGTGGATTAGTATCTGTAAAAGGTAAAAAACAAAACAATTATCAATTAAGCAGAAAAGATCTCTTCCCCAAAACCAGTTCCTTCTTTATTTAACTTAGAACACGCTAGACTTTATTGCCTTATCCCAGTCATTTTTACGGGATACGGTCTGAGTAATTCTGGTCAGCAGAACGTGGGACAAGATGAGGTATACCACCTCTAAACAAAGCCTTTTAAAAAGTCTATCTTCCGGGGCACCTGGGTGGCTCAGCTGGTTAAGTGACTGCCTTCAGCTCAGGTCAAGACCCTGGAGTCCCAGATTCTCCTGCATCAGACTCCCAGCTCTGCAGGGAGTCTGTTTCTCCCTCTGTCTCTGTCCCCTCAACACAATCAATACTGTTTCTTTTAAAAAATATTACTGAAAAGTTAACATATTACAGACACTCTTTTAGATAAAAGGATAATACATTTGAAAACACAAGCAAATCTTTGCCTGAATAACACTGACATTCTAGCTGTAAGCTGTTTTTCTAGGACAATCCTTAAATATAACAGAAATGAGGTATATAGCTTCCTGCTAATAGAGAAATAAGAGCATAATTGAAGTAAAAATCCTGTCATTTCAACTTATCCAAAATAAGGCCAAAAAAAAAGAGAGAGATAAATGGGAAAATCAGGGCAATTATGAAATAATAGATGAGGGATACAACAGTAATCATGATAAAAGCAAATGGACTAAAATTTGTTTTAATAAAAGGTGTCAAAGTAAATAAAATAAAACAAATCCAGGTATATGCTACTTAAAAAGGAAACACCTAAATTTTTGAAACAAAAGACTAAAAATAATATATATATATATGTATATATATACACACACACATATATATCTCCACACACATGTGTATGTGCACATATACAAATATTCAAACAGATGTGTATACGCACACATGCACACTCCAACACTAAACATATACAAATAAAAATGAGGACAGCTATATCAATATCTGGAAAAACAACTGACTTTAACACAAACAAGTTTTACAAGTGATATAAGGGTCACATTTTATGTTGCTATCATTTCCCCAAAGGACCAAAACATTATATATTTTTCCTACCAACCTCCCACTAAAAATGGATACAGCATAATAGATCTGAATGCTCACTCTCCAGAAGTGATAATTAAACTCCAAGTTTATTTTATAAATAATAACTTATGTTAGTGTACTTGCTTCATAGCTCATTATTCTTTCACTGAAAATTTTGGTATTTTCCATTTGTATGGATTTTAAGACATTGCAATCAGAGGTAGCTTAAGCCTACTTCAACATCTACAAATTGAGGGATCATGATCATGTCATTTAAGCATCCTGAGCCTCAGTGTCCTTATCACTAAAATGGGAATAACCTCAACATTTATTGAGTATTAAATAAGATTGTATATGAAGGGTGCCTGGGTGGCTCAGTGGGTTAAAGCCTCTGACTTCAGCTCAGGTCATGATCCCAGGGTCCTGGGATGGAGCCCCACATTGGGCTTTCTGCTCAGCAGGGAGCCTTCTTCCCTCTCTCTCTCTCTTTCTCCACTTGTGATCTCTGTCTGTCAAATAAATAAATAAAACTTTAAAAAAAGATTGTATATGAAAACAGTATAGTGCAGTGCATCATACAGAGAAAAAAAAAAACACTAGCTAATTTTATTATGCGATTACAATTTTTTTTCTTTTACTTTGAGAGGTTGCTTTTCTTAAGCTAAAATATCCAGATAATTTCAGAGTCACTTGGAAGAAAAGGGTTGCTGAGGGGAGGGTGGGTAGGGAAAGGGTGGTTGGGTTATGGACATTGGGGAAGGTATGTGCTATGGCGAGTGCTGTGAACTGTGTAAAACTGGCTATTCACAGACCTGTACCCCTGGGGCTAATAATACATTAGATGTTAATAAAAAAATTTAAAAATAGCTAAATAAAATAAGATGATTTTAAAGTGATGCTTTCCTTCTCATGAAATACCACATTTTAAAGATTTAGAATATATTTAAATTGTGTTTCAAAAAATCATTATAAAAATTGAAGAACACAAACTGACAAACATTACTGAAGGATTATAACATTACCACTTTGTTATTATTCCCATATTTAAAAAAATATTAGCAAATCTATAATTTAATAATACAGTACGTGGCATTGGAGTACAGTAAACAGATTCCTACTGTTTATCATAGAGCTACAGAATGAAATTTCTCCTGTACAGACATAAAGTTAAGTTAGACAGTTAGGTAGTTATCATAAGATTGAGTGAACCTGCTTCAGTAGGAAGCATGATGTTAGAATTAAAATATAGTGTCTATATACTTCAGTGCCTTTGGAATTGCTGAACTTTGTTTAGATGCCCCTTAAATGATAAAAACACAGGCAAGCTTTTCACAAAACACTTTTCCTTTCATGTACAATATTCTCACTATAGCAAATAAATTGCTGCCTGTATCTTTCTGCATTATTTCCCAACAGACAATCTAAATCATCAAAATAGTGCTTTTGAAAGAACCATGTGATGTCCAGAAAGCCTTATGAAACTTTTTCTATCTTATTTAAGCACTTCTGAGCAATGAGAATATGAATGAAAACCGCTAAAACCTTTGTGTTTTGGTTTGAATCTCTGAACTCATGAATTTCAAGTGACATGAAATTGGCCTGGATTATACCATAGCTAGGTAATGCAACTCATTCACCCTTGAAAGTAAAACGTTTTTACTTGTTCCTAAAAAAAATCCCTGCTGCCATGAAAAACAAAAATCCTCATCTTTGTCCACAATAAACAGCTCTGATGGATTTCTGTACTTGGTCCTGGATACCTATGTGCTTCATTGTCTTTCAATCCCAAGAGAAGACGTCTTACACAGAGACAGATGCAGGGACCTGGGAAAGCAATTCTCAAGCCTACAGAATGGCTGATAATCACGGTCATTTCCCATTAATTTGGCAGCCTGTACATTGGACAACACTTTAAAATAATGAGCAATATTTATTTAGCTGTCAGTCATATTGATCTGTCCATAGAAAAGTCAAATTTAATGTTCGTTGTGGCAATAATTAAGTTCATTTAAGAAAGAGAGGCACTGACATCTGGCCAATAACACATTAAACAGGTAAGTTAGAAGAGTCTAACCAACAAAAAATATCAGTTTATCATACATCAAATGGAAGTTTATTAAATCAGCATATCTCTGCTGATTATCTGACATGGTAATGGTTAACTATATTTCTGGGTTGGAGATGAATATTCTAAATATGGGGAAAATATGGGGCGGAGTCAAGAAGGAAATTTGAAATCAGAAGTGATCATTGATGTCCTGGATCTACTTGATTAATCCTTTTCCATCTATTAATTTGCTCTGCTACTTTGCCCCCTTAGTGTAAGATATGCTGAGAAAACCTCTTTAAAAGGAAAAAATATCTTTCCTAGAAGATTTTCCCATTGAGCATGGTGTAAAAGAGAATTTCTAACTCATTATAGTGTTTTAGTCACAGGGAGCTATAATCCTGGGGTGTACAATTTTATTCCTGGAGTTGTTTTCATCTATGATTTTTTCCTCCCTCAAGACCACAAAGCGGGTGAGCAAAGGTGAATGAATCTGTATCTAAGCAAGGCACTCACATGTGTGTATAAAAATGATTTTGGAAGAAATTATCTAAAAATTTGACAAAGGAAAAATCATTCCTTAATTTTTTTTTTCCCTCAAAGATCTGGAGATTTCATGCATTGTAAGATTTGGAATAATCTAAGCACACTCATGATTGATTGACTGATTGATTGATGGAATGATTGATTTTTTTTTGCTATAGAGCAAGAAATCTGTCTCCATGATGCATATTACATACACTGCCAGGGCATCAGCAGCTCCATGAGTGATAAGGGTGGCTGTGGTAGGGAGGTTGATGAGGGTAAGGTGGGCGTGATGAAGGCAATAATGAATTGTTGACCTTTTTTTTTTTTTTTTTATCTAAGTGGAGGATTTAAGTAAAATCCTCACTGAACAAACTTGGGAAATGATCCTTTAAAAAGTGAAAAATCTACTATGAGTGTGTGAACTGGAACCTAGATTCCTTATCTATAGGTGCATGGACATTTTGCTGGTTTGTGATGAGTGAACCACAGCATGCATCAGAATCAAAGAAAAGTCAAGAATTAGATTGTTGAAACTTTGAAGGCATTTGATCCAGAAACTTAAGTTGGAAGATTTGGACATGAAGCTTTCATGGGTGAAATGAAGCAGAATTTGCCAGCAGAGGGATGCCTGGGTGGCCCAGTTGGTTAAACATCTGACTCTTAATTGCAGATCAGGTCATGATCTCAGAGTTGTGAGATTGAGCCCCACCTAAGGCTCTGTACTGGGTGTGAAGCCTGCTTAGGATTCTTTCTCTCTCTCCCTTTGCCCCACTCTTCCTTCACTCTCTAAATTAATTAACTAAATTAAAAAAAAAAAAGGAAGAATTTGCCAGCAGAATATCACCCAACAGAGTACTGAATGAGCTCTAAAAATACTGTCGCTTTATATATTTATCATGCATTATGGTTACAAAGCTGCTTCCAACACATCATTCCACTCATGCAACATCACACTGAAGCAGTTTTATTATTGCTACTTTAAAGATGGGGAAGATTGAGGCTTTTATATTTTAGTCACTAAATTTTGGTGGGACAGTTTGAAGTTATTTGGTTTAGATTTTTTTTCTCTCCAGTATGTTGGTAAATCTAGGTGATACTCTACTGGGGTTCTGCAGGAGCTCTCATGATGTAGAGTCACAAGTAAACTTACATTTATAAGAATGTATCCACATTAATCTTAAGTATGGACTAATTCATCTCCTTTGGACCCTCTGGATTTCAGTCCCTTTATCAGAAAACTCGGGAATAAAATAGGTACACAGTGAAGATTTTAATTATATGAGATAACATAAGATTTGTGAACAAGTATTGCATATTTCAGAGTGACTTATAATAATGAAAGATACTTGCAAATATCATAAAAAGAGTAAGAGCACATCGGCCCCAGAACACATCTGATCAGGCCATATGAACCAGTCCAATCATTCATACACTTCTTTTTATCCCTGTGTCTCTCAGGAGTCCAAGCCTTGGTGGTCACCTGTTTTCATCTGATTTCTCCTCCTTATAATGGCATATATATATATATGAATTTATATATATACCAATCTATAGTCTGCTGTTTTGTTTTGTTATTAACTCTAACTATCCAATGAATGGGTGCTATTTCATGACGATTTCATCTCAGGGCTTTCCAGCCATTTATACGACTTTAACCGAAAGCTGTCTGTCGGCTTGAGCATACTTCCCCTGTAGACTTCAGAGGTAGGGCTTGTGCTTTGTTTTTATTGTTGTTGTGAGTTTTCAATAGGCTTTATTATTTAGAGAAGTTCTAGATTCACAGCAAAATTGAATAGAAAGTATAGAGATGTCTCATCTCTCCCCTTCCACCTCTCATGCATAACCTCCCCCATTATCAACATCCCTACCAAATGGTATAAATGGTCAGAAGTGACAAACCTACAATGACCCCTTATTGCCACTCAAAGTTCATGATTCCCTCTTGGTGTCCTACATTCTACAAGTTTGGATAAATACATAAATGACATGTATTCACCATCCCAGTATCCTACAGAATATTCTCAAAATCCTAAAACTCCTCTTGCCCCATCTAATCATTCCTCCCTCCCCACTTAACTCTTGGAAACCATTGATCTTTTCAGTTTGCCACAGTTTGGCCTTTTTGTTTGCTTTAATTTTTTTTGTTCAGTCAGACATTTCTTACTTCAGGGCCAGATTATTGGAGATATGTTCCTTACTTATAGATCATGGTTCTGGCAGACTACTTTCCTCCTTGCTTGTAGAAAAAAAAGGGTAAACAGAAACTGTAAGTGCTATATATTGCTATGTATTGTGATATATATCTCCTGAATCTTCTACCATAATCCCACCATGAGTTCTATCATCTGCTCTGCCCTTCTGGTTGTCCTGCCGGCTGTCCTTCTGATAATCACTGAAGACTAACATGTTTGTTTCACAGTATATTACACATGCTTTCTCCTATCTTCATTCTCAGAAATGTCTATAACCAAGGACTTGCTTTCTAAATTCTCCAGTATTTTTTCATCCCCTATACTCCAAAACTTTACCAATTGCCAAGATAACCACTTAGCCTCCTAGTCTTCACCTACATTTGCTTTCTTTTTAATTCAACAACTCTAGTGCCCTTTTTGCTGTAATGTCTCCACATTTTCTAGACTGGAGGTAGACATTTTATTTAACAGGGAACAGAGAAAATATTTTAGTCTTTGTAAGCCATAGTTACTAATGCAGCTACCCAACTTCACCATTGTAGCATGAAGGCATACATGTATTTATTACACATATGTAATAAATAAGTATAATTGTGTGATTTGAAATTGGTGTCACAACAGTTAGCCTGACACCCAGTCACCCTTAGTGTATGCCATATCTAAATCAGCGGCCTGTGTCTCCCATGTAGGTATTGAAGGTTGGGTAGGTCTAACTATGGATGGCCATAGGCAAAAAACGACAGGAGGCCAGGTCATAGGATTTGAGAATGTTGGTCGAAAACAAAGAAAGCAGTTGTAGTGATGGACCATGGGATGTAAGGTACACAAAAGCCCATGAGTGAGTCAATAAACCTGAGTGGATTTTATAGTTACAAGAGACTTTATTTTCAGAGCCAAAAATAGAACGTTATATTTTCATAGTAAGTTGGAAGCCTTTCAAAGAGCGCTCAGACCCTCCCTGCTAGCCTTGGAGAAGCAAGCCACCATGAGTTCAACAGCTGCAGAGAAATGAATGAATTCTGCCGGCCCCACATGAGCTCAGAGTAGCACCTGGAGTTTCGGATGAGATTGCATCCCCAGCTAGCATCCTGATTGCAGCCTTGGGAAACCCTGAGTAGAGGAACCAGCGAAGCTGTGCCGAGAGTCCTGATCCGTTGGAACTATGAGATGATAAATGTAATTTTTATTCCAGTATAATTACATATGGTGTCATATTGGTTTCAGGTGTACAATATAATGATTCAACATTTCTATACACTTCTTAGTGCTCATCAAGATAAATGTCCTCTTAACCCTCTTTATCTATTTCACCCATCCCCCACCCACCTCCCCCCTGGCAACCACCAGTTTGTTCTCTGTAGTTAAGAGTCTTTTATTGGGGGCGCCTGGGTGGCTCAGTGGGTTAAAGCCTCTGCCCTCAGCTCAGGTCATGATCCCAGGGTCCTGAGATTGAGCCCCGCATCAGGCTCTCTGCTCAGCAGGGAGTCTGCTTCCTCCTCTCTCTCTGCCTGCCTTTCTGCCTACTTGTGATCTCTCTCTGTGTCAAATTAAAAAAAAAAAAAAAAAGTCTTTTATTGTTGTTATTTATTTTTTCCTCTGAGTATTCATTTGTTTTGTTTCTTAAATTGTACATATGAGTGACGTCTGGTATGTCTTTGACTGACTTATTTCACGTAGCCTTATATACCTAAATATATATTGTTTCAAGTGCATATATATATATATATATATATATATAATACATTATGCAACAGAAAAAGCTTATATAACTATCAATGCTTCTATAATTAGCTTTATGAACAGAAATACTATTTGAATTGTTCCTTCTGTCCTCATACCTCTACATTCCTTTCTCACCCTCACTTCACTGTCACCTCCTACTTAAATGAGAAGGAAAAAAAAAAGAAAATTAACAGAGATAAATTATCCATCACTTTTTATCACAAGTTGATAATTCCACCTGTATTTGAAGACATCTACTTCCCTCTTGAAATGTTCTGCTCCTGGAGTTTATCCATCTATAACAGATGTTTGTGCCTATACATATTAAGACATATAATATGTTAACTAATATAGACTACATACACTATATGATGTATTGTGAAAATTAGTAAAAAACAAAACAAACAAAACAAAAACTTAAAATGAAGCTGGCAAGCCCTTAAGAAGGAACTCTCAGGCACCTATCATTTGCTGCAGAGGGCATAACCAGCAGAAAGAAGGAATTATCTTAACAAGAGAGGATATTTTTCACATAGGAATTTTATCTCCTGTTTTTAAGAAACAGAAAGAAAATCTTCCCCTGCTCTAGTAGCCATGCCCTAACCACTGCTTACAGCTAATGAGATATGACCACAATCTCAAACTCTTGTTCCTCTCCAATGAACTTTTGTTCTAACATTTCTCTCCAGTTTCCTTCTAAAACCTAGTAAAAGCTGACCTTCCCTTTGTCTCTTCAGATTTGCCCGTGGTTTGTCATAACTTGCTTGTCCTGAATTGCAATTCCTATGAAATTCCTGAATAAACTCATTTTGTTAGCAAAATTACTGGCTATGTTATTTTTAAGGTTAATGTTACATTTCTATTTATTCAGGGAAATATCTGTATCTGCTATGTCCACTCCCACCTAGTATCTCTCTAACATGCATTAGACACCCTTTACTGAACCTTCTCTATATCAGTCCATCAAGGACTTTACTCCTGCTAAACTCAATGGAAAGATTTTTTACTTCATATTGTCATACTCACTTCATTTCTTAGACACATGTGGCAATAAAAACTATCCTTCCTTCTCTACCCTCACATTACCAGTTTTTGAAACAGTCTCTTTTTGGGGGTTCTCATGACATCAAATATCCCTAGGTTTAGTCAAATTTATTAACTTTTGTTGCCTTTTCCCTCTATACCCAACTGCCAACTTTGGGAGTATCTCTGGGCTCAGTCCTAGGTTCTCTCATCCTGTCCCTCCTATAATTTCTTCTAGAAGATCTCTTTAATTCTCATGACTTTACTTACCCTAACCCCAGTCCTGATGTTATGGCTTAAATTCACACTTGTCTCTCTCAAGCTATTTGAAAGTCTATATCTGTCTGGCTCCTGGATGTCTCAAAATCATCATGTCAAAATTGACACCCTTACTGTATCTCTTACACACACACCCCCAACAATAGAGACAACTTTTGATCCTCTCTCCTCCCATCTCAGGAAAAAATGGCATCATTCAGGCTACTAAAGACAAAAAAAGTATAATAAAAGTATAAATTAATTAAACTAAAATAAAATGCTCTTTGTATTTAAATAAATGTGGTTGTATTGAATATTTTTTTATTTAAATAAATATGATATTTAGAATGTTTCTTTTTCTTCAAGCTCCTTTCTGTTCACTTCAAGAAAAATTTCAAGGGCACGTATGTGGTGCAGTCAGTTAAACATCTGGCTCCTGATTTCAGCTCCAGTCATGATCTCAGGGTCATGAGATCAAGCCCTGCATAGAGCTCAAAGCTCAGTTGGGAGTCTGCTTGAGATTCTGTCTCTCTTTCTCCCTTGCCCTTCCCCCATTAGCTTGCACTGCCTCTCTCTCTCTCTCTGTCTCTCAAATAAATAAATGAATCTTAAAAAAAGAAAAAAAAAAAGATTTCATATTCATCCAATTCCATTCATCACTGCATCTACCCTGTGATAGCAATGTAATAACTAGCCTAGACTGAACTTCCTATTTCCACTTGTCTATTTGATGTCTATTTTACATCGTATTGCTGGGATATTTTTTGTGAAGATAAAGCCTGAACTTCAACAATAATCTGGATTTCAATATTGTCTGATTTCCCCGATTTTCCCTGAAATTTTCTAAAAATAGTCACTGTAACAAAAAATATGCTTAGTAGCCATATAAAATAAAAACTTAGGGGCACCTGGGTGGCTCAGTGGTTAAGCCTCTGCCTTCAGCTCAGGTCATGATCTCAGGGTCCTGGGATCGAGTCCCGCATCGGGCTCTCTGCTCTGCAAGGAGCCTGCTTCCTCCTCTCTCTCTCTCTGCCTGCCTCTCTGCCCACTTGTGATCTCTCTCTGTCAAATAAATAAAATCTTAAAAAAAAAAAAAGAAGTGCAAACCACTTAGATTAAAAAAAAAAAAAACTTAAACCCATAAAATAATGCATTTACATTGCTCATTTACACAAGTTACTTTATCTCATCTTCATTAAAACCTCAATGTGATAGGCATTTTATTTTTCTCATATTAAAGATTAAGAAACAAGCTCAAGTTTATAAATTACCTGCATAAGCATACCAAGGCCTTCTGTCTCTTAGATCTTTGAAGTACTCATTGAAACCAAGAAAGGATTTAAGAGCAATGTCCATGTCATCAGTAGAATAAATGCAGTTGCAACAAAACACATATTAGTAACATGTATCTACACAATTACTAATGATTCTTCAGAGATATAAAGAAAAATGGAGATAATAATATAAGAAATCAACTCACCTTTTTCTAATTAAAACTGAAATATACTCAGAGATAGATCTGAATAAAAATTATAAAGCAAATAACTTTTCATGACTCTTCTTATCAACTCTCTGTAACTTGACTTCCCTTGCACATATACTCATAATGTTTTTCCTTTATGCAGTTAGGACTTGGATATTTCTTCTCTCAAATTCTCTTTGCTTTCATCTACCCTAGCCTGTGATCATTCCAGACCACCTACTTGAGTACCAATTTAAATGTGTGTGTGTGTGTGTGTGTGTGTGTGTGTGTGTGTGAGAGAGAGAGAGAGAGAGAGAGAGAGAGATTTTGTGTTTCATTTACTCCAAGCTCAACAGCTAAGTTTTTCAATGAGGCTACTTTACCAGGGGAATATTTTTATTATACCAATTTAAAATAATAGAATGGCTCTCAACATAATAAATAGAAACTTGCCATTTATAATTATTCTTGTGAATAGAGTTTTAAAGAAGTTCTCTATGACCTTTCTAAATGTGTGGAATATTGGTTATGGGTACAATCATTTCTACCTAGGCATAGCCTTTGATTTTTCAAGTACTCTGTTATGCTAATGTGATATGTTCCTTGTTCTCTCAAGTTATTCTAAGAATCACTTGAAACAGTGATGAGCAAAATCAGTCTTCTATCAAGCACTCTGTATGGGAATTTAGAGGAAGAGAGGGAAGGTAAAGGGTTCATGATTTTATAATGAAAGAAGCTATATTCTGTATCAGAACTCAAGAGAAATTCATTCCTGAAAGCAAATGATAATGAGATCTTGTGCTGAAAATCTGTAAGTTAAAAAGGCAATTAGCTTGTCTATCTTATTCACCTACAGGGGCAAAAACAATTCAGTCCTCACTGTTAAAATGGTTTGCAGTCATATTGGATTTGAAAACCTGACTTTTTAAATATTTATGAATATCTAAACCCTGCATAAGAGTAGAAAAGAGGGCACATATAATTTAGAAAACTTTCATTCAGCTGAATGACTCCATTGTAGAATTTTTATTTCATTTGAAACACAGGTTCAAACACAATGTTTACTATCTCTTTTACAAAAGTAACAAAAAATCTAAAATGAAAATGTTATACTGTATCATTTTTAAATGAAACAACAGAGCAATTCCTTAAGATTTATTCTTTTATTAGAAAATTCCATTCTGTGCATTGCCTCTTTGTTTTGTTGACTGTTTCCTTTGCTGTGCAGAAACTTTTGATCTTGGTGTAGTCCCAAAAGTTCATTTTTGCTTTTGTTTCCTTTGCCTTTGGGGACATGTCTTGAAAGAAGTTGCTGTGGCCAATGTCGAAGAGGTTACTGCCTGTGTTCTCCTCTATGATTTTGATAGATTCCTGCCTCATGTTGAGATCTTTCTTCCATTTTGAGTTTATCTTTGTGTATGGTATAAGAGAATGGTCGAGTTTCATTCTTCTATACATAGCTGTACAATTTTCCCAGCACCATTTATTTGAAGAGACTGTCTTTTTTCCAAGTTATATTTTTTCCTGCTTTGTTGAAGTTATTTGACCATAGAGTTGAGTGTCCATATCTGGGCTATCTACTCTGTTCCACTGGTCTATGTGTCTTTTTTCGTGCCAGTACTATGCTGTCTTGGTGATCACAGCTTTGTAGTAAAGCTTGAAATCAGGCAATGTGATGCCTCAGTTTTGTTTCTCTTTTTCAACATTTCATTAGCAATTTGGTGTCTTCTCATTCCATACAAATTTTAGGATTGTTTATTCCAGCTCTTTGAAAAATGCCAGTGGGATGGCATTGAAAATATAGATTGCTCTAGGCAGTATAGACATTTTAACAATATATATTCTTCTGATCCATGAGCATGGAATGCTCTTCCATCTTTTTGTGTCTTCCTCAATTTCTTTCATGAGTGTTTTGTAGTTCCTCAAGTACAGATCCTTTACCTCTTTGGCTAGGTTTATTCCCAGGTATCTTATAGTTCTTGGTGCTATAGTAAATGGAATCAATTCCCTAATTTCCCTTTCTATATTTTCACTGTGTATAAAAAGTGTATAAGAACTGTATAAGTGTATAAGAAAGCAACTGATTTCCGTACATTGATTTTGTATCCTGCCACATTACTGAATTCTTGTATGAGTTCTAGTAGTTTCGTAGTGGAGTCTTTTGGGTTTTCCATATAAAGTATCATGTCATCTGTGAAGAGAGAAAGTTTGACTTCTTTTTTGTCAATTTTAATACCCTTTATTTATTTTTGTTGTCTGATTGCTGTTGCTAGGACTTCTAGTACTATGCTGAAAAACAGTGGTGGGAGTGGACATCCTTGTTGTGTTCCTGATCTCAAAGGGAGGGCTGTCAGCTTTTCCCCGTTGAGGATGATATTCACTGTGAGTTTTTCATAGGTAGATTTTATGAAGTTGAGGAATATTCCCTCTATCCCTATACTTTGAAGAGTTTTAATCAGGAACAGATGCTGTATCTTATCAAAAGCTTTTTCTGCATCAGTTGAGAGGGCTATGTGGTTCCCCATGGAATGGGAGAAGATATTCACAAATGATACTACAGACAAAGGGCTGATATCCAAGATCTATAAAGAACTCCTCAAACTCAACACACACAAAGCAGATAATCACATCAAAAAATGGGCAGAAGACATGAACAGACACTTCTCCAAAGAAGACATACAAATGGATAACAGAAACATGAAAAAAATGGTCATCATCATTAGCCATCAGGGAGATTCAAATCAAAACCACATTGAGATATCACCTTACACCAGTTAGCATGGCCAAAATCAACAAGACAGTAAACAACAAGTGTTGGAGAGAATGTGGAGAAAGGGAAACCCTCTTACACTGTTGGTGGGAATACGAATTGGTGCAGCCACTTTGGAGAACAGTGTGGAGATTCCTTAAGAAATTAAAAATAGAGCTATCTTATGACCCTGCAATTGCACTACTGGTTATTTACTCCAAAGATACAGATGTAGTGAAAAAAAGGGCTACTTATACACCAATGTTCATAGCAGCAATGGCCACAGTTGCCAAACTGTAGAAAGAACCAATATGCCCTTCAACAGACAAATGGATAAAGAAGATGTGGTCCATTTATACAATGGAGTATTATGCCTCCATCAGAAAGGATGAACACCCAACTTTTGTATCAACATGGACGGGACCGGAGGAGCTTCTGCCGAGTGAAATAAGTCAAGCAGAGAGAGTCAATTATCATATGGTTTCACTTATACATGGAACATAAGGAATAACACGGAGGACATCGGGAGATGGAGAGAAGTGAGTTGGGGGAAACCAGAGGTGAAGACAAACCATGAGAGCCTGTGGACTCTGAGAAACAAACGGAGAGTTTTGGTAGGGGGTGGGGGATGGGTGAGCCTGGTGGTGGAGGGCACGTATTGCATGGAACACTGGGTGTGGTGCATAAATAATGAATTTTGGAACACACAAAAAAAATAAATAAAATTAAATTAAAAAATAAAGAACAATAAAAGAAAAAAAGAAAGAAAATTCCAAATTAAAAATGCTTATATTATGCATTCTTAAAGCCGTCTTGACTGGAACACAGGAACCACTGTTCTCAAACAGATCACAGAGAGTTTTGTGCTGTGTGAACTCATAGCCAATCACCGGGAAAATATAATTTGTTTAGTGTTAATGAAAATATTCATAAACAAAATTGTTTGTCAATTATTAAGAGTTTATATACTATTATACTTTTAAAAAACCATCAGCGTAGAGATGTTGTTGCAAACTGCTGCTATTTATAGGCAAATAATGCAAGTCAGCCTTACATGGACTCATAATTTTATTTTTTTTAACTTTTTTTATTTTTAAATTTTTATTTTTATTACATAAAATAATCATTATGTTTTTGGGGTGATACTTGGATATTTTGCCAAAATCATATGGATAGTTCAAATAAATTTCTAGACCAGAGGTCAGCAAGCACTTTTTTGTAAAGAATCAGATAGTAAATCTTCTTGGCTTTGAGAAGCTACATGATCTCAATTGCAAACAAGCCAATTAATTATGCCTCTGTAGTGAAACAGCATAGACAATTCACAAACAAATGAGCAATTGTGTTACAATGAAACTTTGTTGACAAACACTGGTAGCAGGTTAGTCTTGCTATAGGATACCACTAATTACTACTAATATGCAAAATATTTCCAAGTTGTAAAAGAAGAACGTTATGCAATCAGCCCTCAACCCAATCTGTCTGTCTAATCTGGATAAGGAAAGAAATAGAAGAGAAGTGAGCAAATGATAAGATACATGTGTCAAAAGGAGTTGTTAGAAGGTGGAAGAGGGACAATAAATACCTCCAGACTGAGAAGGTACTTGGAGACCAGAAAACAAAGCAAGCCACCCCATAATAGTCACAAAGAATTTTACTTAGGGTAACTTACTGCAGGGGACATTGGGCAGATGATCCAACTGTTATGCAGCTATAATCTGTGAAGCCCACACCTAGATCCACAGCTTTTACACAACGAGGAGCATTATGATGTCAAAGAATAGTTATCTCATGGGAAGCCCTCTCTGTGCTACTTTAGCTTTCAGAACAAGAATTCTCACGTTCCCTTCAGGGCCTACAGAAACCTGTAAGGGGCCAGGAACACTTAGCCCCAAGGAAGGTCATTGTGTAGGAAATAAATAAGATGAAGGGCCAAAGGTACATTCAGCGTTGTCAGCAAACCTACAGGAGTTTAAAAGCCAACTGACAAATTATTCCCATCCAAAGTTTACATATTCCAATCCATTCTCAAAGACAATCATCTCACTTTGGCTTGACTACCTCAAGTGATAGAGAACTCAGTACTAGAGTGTCGTGTAGGAACTATGTTCCATTTTTGGACAGTTCTAAATATTAAACACTTCATTTATGTTGTGTTTTGAGGAAACTTGCAGTAATTGACTTTGATTTAGTATGGACTTACCTGTGATATTATACTTGCTTAAGATATGCATAGGCTAATTTAAATTATTTAGCATCTTTAAAATTAAGAGCATACATAGATGAATGGTTTCAGGAATTTTTTTTTTAAATTTAGGATTTCCATGAGGCAAAAACTGTTTAAGAGCATTAATCATGTGTCACACCCTGCACTGGGGATCAAGGGTAGAAAGGTGTCCTAGGATCTCGCTGTTTAAAGTTTTTGACCTACTGTGAAGTCTTAGAATCATTCATGGCACCTACATGGATATAACTGTGATCCTCTGAGAAGATCTCTGCCCAGTACTGTTTCACAACGTTGTATTGCTCATTTCTTCATCACCTTGTTTCTCATGTCACAGTCTTTGTCACTCAAAATACTCTTCCACTTATTATAAATGTTACCTGCTAGAGAAATTGGACTCATCACCTGTGATAAGCTTTTCCTGCTCGGCTCACATTGCTTGTATCGCATTTTAAGCAAATTTAGCAGGATCAAATATGTTCAAGATGTCCCCTCTCTACTTTACCAGTTATATCAAGCAGAGTTTAGAAATAGATTTTTGCCAGAATTGACAGTGTACAGCTCTGGTTACACATTATAATTTTAGGTTGGTTGGTTTTAGATATTCTCATTTCTTCTTAGGATTTTATTGATAGTCCTTCAACACAGGAGGTTTTAATTTGCCACTCTGTTCTACTAATTTCATTTTGTTTATTTTGGCATCAAATTGAGACCTGATAATATCTAAAGAATTACCTATGATTTCAAGTTATCACACAGGGCTAAAGGGCCATCACAGAAATATGAAGAAAAGAATTGCCCAGCTTCAAGTCTAGGAGGATATGCATTGTCTAGTTTTTCCAAAGTATGAAAAGAAACACACCCAGACTGTGTTATCTTCAGAAATGAGAAGGAAAAATAGGGTGGGGAGTTGGAGGCATTAATATTTGGCAAAGATAAGGTGCTATTTTAGGAATTCTACCTTTTTGTTTTAAAGTCCAGCCAACATCCACTCATCACTATCACATTCATTTCTAGAAAATTGTAAGATGGAGCATAATTTGGAAACTTGATTTCTTCACCATCAGAGGGGAAAAAAAAAACAAAATTATTTTTAGTTATTTAATTTGATGTTACCACTTTCAGGCACCATGGTTTTCTCTGCTTTGCAGAGGTTATTGTAAATGTGACACTCATTCCTGAGACAGTATAATTTTAAGACAGAAGGCTTAAAAAAAAAAGACTACATTTTATTTTGTCTGAATGCTTGTGTTTTTTGGTTTCTCCTGTCTCTTAACTTCCAGTCCCTAGTTCCATGGAACGTTTCCCCCATAATCAGTGAAAAGACAACATATTTAAGAAAGAATAACACCTATTACTTTTCTTGTTACATACTGCATTTTGGGAGTGAAAATGCATACAGAGAAATGAATATATTTTTGTATGAAATTTGAATTTGAAAGAAAAGTCTCGTGCCTCCTTCTTGGTTTTTGCTTGCTTCTTTCTTTCATATGCAGTCTGTTCCTTTATAATCTTTTACTCAACCCAAACTGAGTGTGCGCTATTAAGGCAGGAATCCCTTTCAGTGAATTTGGAAACTTTCTCTATTCTAGTCAAAAATGCTCTCCAGGAGCCATAGCATTCACCATTTAGGGCTTTGACTCTTAACCAACCACAAGATGAAGGCTGTGCGTGTGTGTGCATGTCATGAATTCAGAGAAAAAGAGAAAAAAAAAAAAAAGTGAGATCTGTCTCAGTATGCTCTGTAAGAACCTTTCCTGAGTAGAAGGAACACATTTTCAGCCCATTTGCACCACTCAGAGATGTTCTTTTCTTCTTCTTTGAAAGACATCTCTAGCTGTGCCTCATTATAGCATGCAGTGGAGAAGGAGAGACAAGGTTGAGTAAGAGGGAGGGCTGGAGAGCGATGGAGCTATGGAATCAAAAGGAAGGTGCTGTGCTGTAAGTAGAAAGTAAATTGCCCCTTACACTTTAGGACCAAACCCTTTTGCAGCTTGTAGTAAGCCTTTATTGCTACTATACACACGGCAGGGTTATGAGCTTTTGTGTACAGAAACAGATACACGTGTGCACACTGCATATGCATCCACTAACCACGGGCTTATATCTGCCCAAATCAGCCAGCTTGTCAAGCCATCTGTGTTCACATACCTCAACTGAAGGATTTATTTTCTGCCTTCATAAAAGACTCTTTCCTCATTACAGAGTTTGCACATCCTAGAAAATGTAATAAATCATACATGTGTGGACACTTTTGCTCTCACTTATTTTATTATTTATTTATTTAGTGTTTTAAGTTTTCTTTACAAGCTGTTAATGAGAAAAGCTGTTTTGTTGTTGTTTTGGTTTGTTTTGGTTTTGGTATGTTTGTTTGCTTGTTTGTTTTAATGCAAGGTTATTATCCATATTAAATGAAACATACCAAAAAGTTATTTTGGTGATTCTCATTGGAAATCTTCAAAGTGAAATGTGTACTTTTAAAATAAGGTGTTATTTATTAGCAAATTATATAATTCTGCTTAAATACTAAAGAGACTTATTTTCCTTTCATAAAAAGACCGAAACTTAAGTTATAATCACACAAAATTCTTAAATTTATGACAAGGATTATAATTTTTCTTTTTAAATGAATAGGATCAGAATTATAATCTATATATTCATTATGGGAGCTGCCAAATCTCTGAGTAGAGATTATACAATTTTTAAGGTAGTTTTTCAACCAAAAGGCCTAAAAATTAATGAAAATAATGACACTGTCTTGATCTTGTATTTCTTGATATAAGCTGATGCCTTGAAATGGCAAAGCATGAGCTACATCCCAAGATTTGTATCTGCTAGTGGATGAGACTGTTTGATTCCATTTAGTCTTTCTCCTAGACTGATGTATGTGGAACTGTGAGGACTTGTAATTCCAAATGCCTTCCCCTGTATTATGCATAAGGAAAAGGAAGTTCTTCAATCTATCAGTTAAAACAAGCCTGAGTGAATGGACTTTAGAAAAAAAACAAACAGAATTAATAAAAAAATCACTGGTAAGAGAGTAAAGTAAAAGTCAAGAGCTATGTCAGCTTATTACAAGGAAGTGCATCTGAGTGGAAAATAGTTCTTCTCTTGGGAACCTGTCATGGGAAACACCCGGACCTCTTGCAGAGGTTTTAGGGTGATGGTTAGCAAGGGTCCAGCTAGGTAGGCAAGCACCTTAAAATTCCCCATGTTACACTTACTGCCACCATTATGGCATCATCCATAAATGAAGAAAAATGAATGATAACAGTGATAACTTACCCAGATGCCTCTGCATTTCATGGGTTGTTTCTAACCTCACCCTATAGCCACCCCAACTGTAAATGAGCATGCAGTTGTATTCCAGCAAAAGAATCCAACTTTAAAAGGCAAATGTTAGTCTTACAGGTTTTACTAAAAATTTTGTGAAGGAGCAGGAAATAGGATTTATGTTATAGTCCACTAAGTGAAATTTAGCAATTCATTACTACTACCTCTGATTTTCCCTCAAATCATTCTCCAAGTATAGAAACTTCATTCTGTTTTTACCTTCCTCCCTTGTACCTCATTTAAAATTCCATCTATCATCTCACACAATTTTGGTTGTGCCTTAAGTTTTAAAATCCAATATACTAAAACATTACCCCGGTCATTTGTTATTTTACTCCATGCATCTTAGAAAGAAATTTGGTGACCAAAGTTTGCTTCCAAGGGCCAAATTATTTAACTCCTCTATTAAATGTAATTCTTATAACTGTAACAATGATATGTTATTGGCATTATTCCAAAAAAATAGTAAAAACCTCCATAAAAGGAAAAGTGGGTATTACAACAAAACAAAACAAGATGTCTTCCTTTGCTTTGCTGACACAATAAATAGTGACAAAGAAAAGCAGTTGAATGCCAAACCAGTGTAGGAAAAAAATCTACAATATAAATCACTCTTTAGAAATCAAGCTTCAGTATTTTTAACTGTGGCACATCACGATAAAAATGTTCAAAACTGTAGGAAAATATTAACAAACACTTGGTGGATGAAGAAACATTGTGAATGATACACTCTCCCCCAACCCTGCCCCACCCCTGTAGTCATTCAGTTTGGTGGATCTTTGCTCATTCACTTGTGTTCATTCTTCATTTAAAAGCTTTCACGAAAGACTTCACACACATTTCAGGTTCTCTGGAAACCAAAATGAATACCATATTGTACTGCTTTTTGGTTTTTAAAGATGGCTGGCAAGAGAATAGTTGTGGTATTCAGCATTTATTTACATTAAATGGGGTGCATTAGGAGAGGAATATCAGTTAGTTATTAGAGACAAAGTTGGATGAGACCCGAGCCTGGTAAACTGAATTAGACTTCGACAAGGGGGAGGTCACAGGAGGAAGAGCTGAGGACAAGGGTGAGTGAAAGAACATGGTAATACAAGAATTCCAAATAAATTGATGTATGCAGAGTAAGAAGTTTGTGAGTACACTCTTCTGAATTAGACACTATTAAGATTTCCTTAAGACTTGAATGACTAAAGAAAAGTTACTTAAGATCTCTAATTTACAGTTGGCTCATTTTACAATTGGTGATGATCATGGCCACTTTCTCATTATGAGATGATTTAATTTATACACTTGACATAGTGTTTGCATGCTAGACGATCAATAAATATTAGTACTCCTCTCCTCTCTCTTTCACCTTGAATTTTCCTTCACCTCCTTCTTCTAAAGGTATGATTAGATATGAAACTTGAAATATTGAAAGGGGAAAATGTCATGAAGAATATTGTTTTCTATACAAAGGAGGTTCAAAAAAGAGTAGGTAATTTTTCTAGAACCTTACTCCTATTAATTTTGTACAAAAGTAATGTTTTTTCTATGTTGTTAGAAAGTTTCAAGGATGGTTTAAATATATAAATAGAGTTTCTATATATTTAGTAATAGAGATACATAGTTTCTGTATAGTTCTAAATATCTAGTTTATATATATTTAGAAATAGAAAAAAATCAATTAGCCAAAGGAAAGATCAAGCTAATGGCTTTCATAACATTACTATAAAACCATGTCTTGGATTAAATGTGTAAGAATCAATAATGACATACAGATAACTTAACATTTTGGTTGCTTCTGAAAATAGGGAGAAAGAGTTCTTGAGAAATGTTTTATTTTGAATTATCCATCTAACAATATCATCAAATTAATAAGAATATAAATTAATAGGAAATTAAACATTATAAACTATTTCCAGTAGAGGTAATGTGTAATTTATTTGCCCTGTTACCTTTTGTAGGCCACATTTTAAAATCAAAACCGATGATACTAAGGCATCTGTGTTTCCAACCTCTTATCTGAAGTTTTATTCTAATTGCATCAAGTAAATCTTCTTGGCTTGGAAATATTTATTTAAGAATAATATTCTTGTATTTGAGATTTCTTTTTTAGTTCAATCAAGATTGATTTGCAGGGATGGTCTGGTCAAGTTCTTCTCAGACTTAATGGGAATTATAAACAATTACCATTCTATGCATATTGGATAATATAACTGGAAAGGAATATAACTGTTCCTATCCAGTTCCTCAATGGTAGAAGTTTATATATAATATTTTCATCACAGTATGGCCAACAAATGATATCAGCTGTCAGGTTCATTCTGTCCAGGAGTTCAGAGGTTGACATGAAAGAGTCACATTGACTCAGACTCATCATTCAGTGAATGAAGAGGTTTGACTTTTATGTGCTTACTGGTTTTCAACTTCTGGATTTTTCTTCATGTGTCAGGTAAAGAGGAAAAAAAAAAAGAAGTAACATTAATGATGGCCATTGTAAACTTAGAAGTTGTTTTTTTTTCCCCATGTTTGATTATATGTCAAATGAATTGGTAAAATAATCTTTGAACATAACTTACTTCATTCATTCTTCTTGTAATTCCAGTAGTCTTTATTCACAAACTTCATTAAAGAATTCAAAGTGTTTATTTCCCTCTTCTCAGTAGGTTCTTTACAGCAATTTATAAGAAGCATGAACTACTTCTCTGATACAAATAAGTGCATTTATTTAATAGAATCATAAAATGAATGGAACCAAAATTAATGTTGAAGTAATATCTAATAATTCTTTTATCATGGATGTCTAGAAAAATCTTTTAAGTATTACTATGTTCTAAAAGCCTCCATTTATTTCTTCCTTTTATATTCTCATCATCTAGGATTATTTATATAAAGATTTATTTATTTATTTTAGAGAAAGAGAGAGAGAGTGTGCGTGTGCATTAAGGGAGGAGCAGAGGGAGAGGTGAAGGGAGAGAATCTTTAAGCAGACTGACTCCCTGCTGAACATGGAGCCCAAAGCAGGGCTCAGTTCCACTACCCATAAGATTATGACCTAAGCCAAAATGAAGAGTTGGACACTTAACCGACTAAGCCACCCACAAGCCCCATCTCACTGAGGATTATTAAAAATCTAGAACCAAATTATGCGTAAATTCCATGCAAATAATCATGACTTTCATTTATATAACATGCTTTTACATGTGTAATTATTTTCAATCTAAGAATAGCATAGTCCAGAATAGTATTATATTTATAGCCATTCTATTATGAATGAGGATGTAACATTTAAATA
The DNA here is from genome assembly GCF_002288905.1 of Enhydra lutris kenyoni. Lineage (NCBI taxonomy): Eukaryota > Metazoa > Chordata > Mammalia > Carnivora > Mustelidae > Enhydra > Enhydra lutris. The sequence continues at coordinate 10,777,490 of NW_019154104.1, read as the reverse complement.
ATAAAGTGCCATATTTGAATTTTCTTCTTTGTTTTGAGTAGTTTCATTATTCATATAAAACAGAAAATTATCAAGATTATCTTTCACATTAAGTATAGTAACAAGTCATGAACCAAAAAGAACTGTCCTTGGTATGATATGTGAGCCAAGGCATTAGTATTGAGATATAGAGATAAAGAAAACACATGGAGATAATGTATAATAGACCCAGTAAAGTTTTTCACACCCATGTCTGAAACATACAATTTGAAAAAATGGCAAAACCCAGACAATCCAAATAAATTACTAGACCAAGCATTTTTCTTATGAGTGCAAGATAAAATTACCTATTTATGAATACCAGTTTGTGGGCGATGAGAGAAAACTGAGATCAGAGCCACTGATTTATCCAGTGCTTGGGGGAGGGGTCCCCATTTACCCTAATAGGGAGTGGGATAATAAGTATGCACTGAAGGTTATTTGTACCTACAGGGTAGAGGAATATAGTGTGGTTTGTGGCCGGTGGAAAGAGTTGTTTAGTAAGAAACTCTTTAAAGGAAGCAGTAAGATGATAACTTGTGTGCAAATGTGTGTGTGTGTGTGTGTGTGTGTGAGAGTGCGCATGCAGTGGGGAAGGTTGAGATGGGGAGAAGTATTCAGAGTCAGAGAGAAATAAATACTTGTCTCAAGAGATTCTTCTAATTGTCTAAATCGGTGTTGCCTTTTGAGGCAGCTTTAACTTAAAAGCTTGCTCAAACTTTTCAAAGTTTTAAGATGCCAATATATCAGTCCCTATTTTTTGCACTGATCTTAGGCCAAAGGGATTCTTGGATACCAGAAGTATTCTTGTTGGTCAGTAATGTATCTCCATTAAAACCAGGGACCATAACTCATGCTAAAAGATGACAAATGTAGTCTAGGAAACTTAGATCGAAAGATTTTTAGATATCAGCTTTATTTGAAAATGTCAGTGAAAAAGGGCTGGTTGTTCTTGATTTTTCTCCAGAATTAAGACGAAAAGAGCAGCCTTCTGACATTTTGAAAGGATGGAGAACCCACCAAAAAATTACTAATGACATATAGGATCACTGAAAAGAGAGTTCATTTTCCTAGCAGAACAGAAATAAAGTTATCATCAGAAATAGGAATAGGAGTGGACCATGAGGCCATAGTTGGAGAAATTTATTTTAAAGTTGCTGAGATCCACACTATGCCTTGTACTTCAGAGCCAAGTTTTATACTTTCAGAGTCCAAATTGATTAATACATTAAGTTGTAAGAGTAACTCCCTATACTCTTTAAGTGTTGGTTGTACATAATGACTTCCTTCTATATAGCTTGAGAAGGAGGGAAAATACTAACTTTCCAGTGGAGAAAGTTGGCAAATACTGCCTCATCCAGATGACCAAGGTGAACATAAGCAATAATAAATCATGTTGATAGTATGTACTCTTCATAAGATGTGATCAAGAGGGCACACAGTAACTCGGGTATTCCTTTCAATAACTCAGGACCCCAGGATTGGTATGAGAAACACATCTTTCCAATTCCAATAGAAGACATCCTACAAAATATCTGACTAGTACTTCTCAAAATTAAAAAAAAAATCAGAAACAAGGGAAGTAAAATAAATTTCCTGTCATGAGGATCATAAGGAATATCTAATGTAGTATGGTATTCTCATTATGGTCCAAGAACAGAAAAAGGATACTGAATGAAAACAAGGAAATCTAAGTAAAATAGGGACTTCAGTATTGGTTGGTTCATTGTAAAAAAATGTATCATATTAATGTAAGATGTTAATAATAATGAAAACAGGGTTCCAAGTATTTGGAAATTCTCTGAACTCTCTTCACAACTTTTTGTGTCTATCTAAAATTATGCTAAAAAATGAATTCTGTTTTGAAAAGCCAATAAAATGGTTTAAATAACTGAATTGAAATGGCTGAAAATCAGCTCACTTATCAAGAGTGACAGTTAAGTGAATGTCAGAGGAACTAGTTCAGGTTGTCAGAGACAGGAGCATTATTATTTTCAAAAAAACTAAACCTAGGAGATCTCTGACCTGTTTCTAAAAGAGCATGAGAGGATTTCAAAGATGAACTGTAGGAATAATAGCAACAAAATAGGGGACTATTTTATTAAATAGAATAATACCTAATATAATAAAAGACGGTAACATTAAATGGTTCTTAACTTCACATATCTGGATGAAATTTATAATTTCTAAGAATACAGAGAATATCCTAATGTTTAGAGAAAACAACAACATTGATGCAATTTAAGGGAACTAAAACAGCTTCCCTATGCACTTCAACTTAGACAGGTTTCTTCCTGCCCTTTTCTTAGGGCATTTACTTTAGAAAACATGCAATTGTAAATCCTTTCTTCTGCTCTTTTAAGATGTGAATCATCTACTACCTACAAATATCTTCCCAAGGACTTGGGTATCATCCCTTTAAAGTGTAATCATCAAGAAAGATATGGCCTCTACCTTCCAGTCTCTACAGGAGATCCCCCTCAGGTCTTCCAGTGCTTTTTTGCTAGCTCACTCAACACTCAAAAATTCTTCAACCTTTTGTTTCTACAGGACTGAGTTCTCTCTTCCCTTTGTAGTAGTATTAAATAGAATCTTCAACCTTTTGTTTCTATAAGATTGAGTTCTCTCTCCCCTTTGCAGTAGTATTAAATAAAATCTTCCTTGCCTATTTAATTGGTCTGGTTCACTTCTTCTTTTACAGAGTGCAAGTAAAATTTCCAGAAATTGATGATGAAATGTTGAAGGTAGAAGACCCTGAATCTAGACGTAGATCCAACTATAGTAACATATTATTATACTTAACATGTTATTAACATATTAATATGTTATTAATTCGGCACCTGGGTGGCTCAGTGGTTAAGCCTCTGCCTTCAGCTCAGGTCATGATCTCAGGGTCCTGGGATCGAGTCCCGCATCGGGCTCTCTGCTCTGCAAGGAGCCTGCTTCCTCCTCTCTCTCTCTCTGCCTGCCTCTCTGCCCACTTGTGATCTCTCTCTGTCAAATAAATAAAATCTTAAAAAAAAAAAAAGAAGTGCAAACCACTTAGATTAAAAAAAAAAAAAACTTAAACCCATAAAATAATGCATTTACATTGCTCATTTACACAAGTTACTTTATCTCATCTTCATTAAAACCTCAATGTGATAGGCATTTTATTTTTCTCATATTAAAGATTAAGAAACAAGCTCAAGTTTATAAATTACCTGCATAAGCATACCAAGGCCTTCTGTCTCTTAGATCTTTGAAGTACTCATTGAAACCAAGAAAGGATTTAAGAGCAATGTCCATGTCATCAGTAGAATAAATGCAGTTGCAACAAAACACATATTAGTAACATGTATCTACACAATTACTAATGATTCTTCAGAGATATAAAGAAAAATGGAGATAATAATATAAGAAATCAACTCACCTTTTTCTAATTAAAACTGAAATATACTCAGAGATAGATCTGAATAAAAATTATAAAGCAAATAACTTTTCATGACTCTTCTTATCAACTCTCTGTAACTTGACTTCCCTTGCACATATACTCATAATGTTTTTCCTTTATGCAGTTAGGACTTGGATATTTCTTCTCTCAAATTCTCTTTGCTTTCATCTACCCTAGCCTGTGATCATTCCAGACCACCTACTTGAGTACCAATTTAAATGTGTGTGTGTGTGTGTGTGTGTGTGTGTGTGTGTGTGAGAGAGAGAGAGAGAGAGAGAGAGAGAGATTTTGTGTTTCATTTACTCCAAGCTCAACAGCTAAGTTTTTCAATGAGGCTACTTTACCAGGGGAATATTTTTATTATACCAATTTAAAATAATAGAATGGCTCTCAACATAATAAATAGAAACTTGCCATTTATAATTATTCTTGTGAATAGAGTTTTAAAGAAGTTCTCTATGACCTTTCTAAATGTGTGGAATATTGGTTATGGGTACAATCATTTCTACCTAGGCATAGCCTTTGATTTTTCAAGTACTCTGTTATGCTAATGTGATATGTTCCTTGTTCTCTCAAGTTATTCTAAGAATCACTTGAAACAGTGATGAGCAAAATCAGTCTTCTATCAAGCACTCTGTATGGGAATTTAGAGGAAGAGAGGGAAGGTAAAGGGTTCATGATTTTATAATGAAAGAAGCTATATTCTGTATCAGAACTCAAGAGAAATTCATTCCTGAAAGCAAATGATAATGAGATCTTGTGCTGAAAATCTGTAAGTTAAAAAGGCAATTAGCTTGTCTATCTTATTCACCTACAGGGGCAAAAACAATTCAGTCCTCACTGTTAAAATGGTTTGCAGTCATATTGGATTTGAAAACCTGACTTTTTAAATATTTATGAATATCTAAACCCTGCATAAGAGTAGAAAAGAGGGCACATATAATTTAGAAAACTTTCATTCAGCTGAATGACTCCATTGTAGAATTTTTATTTCATTTGAAACACAGGTTCAAACACAATGTTTACTATCTCTTTTACAAAAGTAACAAAAAATCTAAAATGAAAATGTTATACTGTATCATTTTTAAATGAAACAACAGAGCAATTCCTTAAGATTTATTCTTTTATTAGAAAATTCCATTCTGTGCATTGCCTCTTTGTTTTGTTGACTGTTTCCTTTGCTGTGCAGAAACTTTTGATCTTGGTGTAGTCCCAAAAGTTCATTTTTGCTTTTGTTTCCTTTGCCTTTGGGGACATGTCTTGAAAGAAGTTGCTGTGGCCAATGTCGAAGAGGTTACTGCCTGTGTTCTCCTCTATGATTTTGATAGATTCCTGCCTCATGTTGAGATCTTTCTTCCATTTTGAGTTTATCTTTGTGTATGGTATAAGAGAATGGTCGAGTTTCATTCTTCTATACATAGCTGTACAATTTTCCCAGCACCATTTATTTGAAGAGACTGTCTTTTTTCCAAGTTATATTTTTTCCTGCTTTGTTGAAGTTATTTGACCATAGAGTTGAGTGTCCATATCTGGGCTATCTACTCTGTTCCACTGGTCTATGTGTCTTTTTTCGTGCCAGTACTATGCTGTCTTGGTGATCACAGCTTTGTAGTAAAGCTTGAAATCAGGCAATGTGATGCCTCAGTTTTGTTTCTCTTTTTCAACATTTCATTAGCAATTTGGTGTCTTCTCATTCCATACAAATTTTAGGATTGTTTATTCCAGCTCTTTGAAAAATGCCAGTGGGATGGCATTGAAAATATAGATTGCTCTAGGCAGTATAGACATTTTAACAATATATATTCTTCTGATCCATGAGCATGGAATGCTCTTCCATCTTTTTGTGTCTTCCTCAATTTCTTTCATGAGTGTTTTGTAGTTCCTCAAGTACAGATCCTTTACCTCTTTGGCTAGGTTTATTCCCAGGTATCTTATAGTTCTTGGTGCTATAGTAAATGGAATCAATTCCCTAATTTCCCTTTCTATATTTTCACTGTGTATAAAAAGTGTATAAGAACTGTATAAGTGTATAAGAAAGCAACTGATTTCCGTACATTGATTTTGTATCCTGCCACATTACTGAATTCTTGTATGAGTTCTAGTAGTTTCGTAGTGGAGTCTTTTGGGTTTTCCATATAAAGTATCATGTCATCTGTGAAGAGAGAAAGTTTGACTTCTTTTTTGTCAATTTTAATACCCTTTATTTATTTTTGTTGTCTGATTGCTGTTGCTAGGACTTCTAGTACTATGCTGAAAAACAGTGGTGGGAGTGGACATCCTTGTTGTGTTCCTGATCTCAAAGGGAGGGCTGTCAGCTTTTCCCCGTTGAGGATGATATTCACTGTGAGTTTTTCATAGGTAGATTTTATGAAGTTGAGGAATATTCCCTCTATCCCTATACTTTGAAGAGTTTTAATCAGGAACAGATGCTGTATCTTATCAAAAGCTTTTTCTGCATCAGTTGAGAGGGCTATGTGGTTCCCCATGGAATGGGAGAAGATATTCACAAATGATACTACAGACAAAGGGCTGATATCCAAGATCTATAAAGAACTCCTCAAACTCAACACACACAAAGCAGATAATCACATCAAAAAATGGGCAGAAGACATGAACAGACACTTCTCCAAAGAAGACATACAAATGGATAACAGAAACATGAAAAAAATGGTCATCATCATTAGCCATCAGGGAGATTCAAATCAAAACCACATTGAGATATCACCTTACACCAGTTAGCATGGCCAAAATCAACAAGACAGTAAACAACAAGTGTTGGAGAGAATGTGGAGAAAGGGAAACCCTCTTACACTGTTGGTGGGAATACGAATTGGTGCAGCCACTTTGGAGAACAGTGTGGAGATTCCTTAAGAAATTAAAAATAGAGCTATCTTATGACCCTGCAATTGCACTACTGGTTATTTACTCCAAAGATACAGATGTAGTGAAAAAAAGGGCTACTTATACACCAATGTTCATAGCAGCAATGGCCACAGTTGCCAAACTGTAGAAAGAACCAATATGCCCTTCAACAGACAAATGGATAAAGAAGATGTGGTCCATTTATACAATGGAGTATTATGCCTCCATCAGAAAGGATGAACACCCAACTTTTGTATCAACATGGACGGGACCGGAGGAGCTTCTGCCGAGTGAAATAAGTCAAGCAGAGAGAGTCAATTATCATATGGTTTCACTTATACATGGAACATAAGGAATAACACGGAGGACATCGGGAGATGGAGAGAAGTGAGTTGGGGGAAACCAGAGGTGAAGACAAACCATGAGAGCCTGTGGACTCTGAGAAACAAACGGAGAGTTTTGGTAGGGGGTGGGGGATGGGTGAGCCTGGTGGTGGAGGGCACGTATTGCATGGAACACTGGGTGTGGTGCATAAATAATGAATTTTGGAACACACAAAAAAAATAAATAAAATTAAATTAAAAAATAAAGAACAATAAAAGAAAAAAAGAAAGAAAATTCCAAATTAAAAATGCTTATATTATGCATTCTTAAAGCCGTCTTGACTGGAACACAGGAACCACTGTTCTCAAACAGATCACAGAGAGTTTTGTGCTGTGTGAACTCATAGCCAATCACCGGGAAAATATAATTTGTTTAGTGTTAATGAAAATATTCATAAACAAAATTGTTTGTCAATTATTAAGAGTTTATATACTATTATACTTTTAAAAAACCATCAGCGTAGAGATGTTGTTGCAAACTGCTGCTATTTATAGGCAAATAATGCAAGTCAGCCTTACATGGACTCATAATTTTATTTTTTTTAACTTTTTTTATTTTTAAATTTTTATTTTTATTACATAAAATAATCATTATGTTTTTGGGGTGATACTTGGATATTTTGCCAAAATCATATGGATAGTTCAAATAAATTTCTAGACCAGAGGTCAGCAAGCACTTTTTTGTAAAGAATCAGATAGTAAATCTTCTTGGCTTTGAGAAGCTACATGATCTCAATTGCAAACAAGCCAATTAATTATGCCTCTGTAGTGAAACAGCATAGACAATTCACAAACAAATGAGCAATTGTGTTACAATGAAACTTTGTTGACAAACACTGGTAGCAGGTTAGTCTTGCTATAGGATACCACTAATTACTACTAATATGCAAAATATTTCCAAGTTGTAAAAGAAGAACGTTATGCAATCAGCCCTCAACCCAATCTGTCTGTCTAATCTGGATAAGGAAAGAAATAGAAGAGAAGTGAGCAAATGATAAGATACATGTGTCAAAAGGAGTTGTTAGAAGGTGGAAGAGGGACAATAAATACCTCCAGACTGAGAAGGTACTTGGAGACCAGAAAACAAAGCAAGCCACCCCATAATAGTCACAAAGAATTTTACTTAGGGTAACTTACTGCAGGGGACATTGGGCAGATGATCCAACTGTTATGCAGCTATAATCTGTGAAGCCCACACCTAGATCCACAGCTTTTACACAACGAGGAGCATTATGATGTCAAAGAATAGTTATCTCATGGGAAGCCCTCTCTGTGCTACTTTAGCTTTCAGAACAAGAATTCTCACGTTCCCTTCAGGGCCTACAGAAACCTGTAAGGGGCCAGGAACACTTAGCCCCAAGGAAGGTCATTGTGTAGGAAATAAATAAGATGAAGGGCCAAAGGTACATTCAGCGTTGTCAGCAAACCTACAGGAGTTTAAAAGCCAACTGACAAATTATTCCCATCCAAAGTTTACATATTCCAATCCATTCTCAAAGACAATCATCTCACTTTGGCTTGACTACCTCAAGTGATAGAGAACTCAGTACTAGAGTGTCGTGTAGGAACTATGTTCCATTTTTGGACAGTTCTAAATATTAAACACTTCATTTATGTTGTGTTTTGAGGAAACTTGCAGTAATTGACTTTGATTTAGTATGGACTTACCTGTGATATTATACTTGCTTAAGATATGCATAGGCTAATTTAAATTATTTAGCATCTTTAAAATTAAGAGCATACATAGATGAATGGTTTCAGGAATTTTTTTTTTAAATTTAGGATTTCCATGAGGCAAAAACTGTTTAAGAGCATTAATCATGTGTCACACCCTGCACTGGGGATCAAGGGTAGAAAGGTGTCCTAGGATCTCGCTGTTTAAAGTTTTTGACCTACTGTGAAGTCTTAGAATCATTCATGGCACCTACATGGATATAACTGTGATCCTCTGAGAAGATCTCTGCCCAGTACTGTTTCACAACGTTGTATTGCTCATTTCTTCATCACCTTGTTTCTCATGTCACAGTCTTTGTCACTCAAAATACTCTTCCACTTATTATAAATGTTACCTGCTAGAGAAATTGGACTCATCACCTGTGATAAGCTTTTCCTGCTCGGCTCACATTGCTTGTATCGCATTTTAAGCAAATTTAGCAGGATCAAATATGTTCAAGATGTCCCCTCTCTACTTTACCAGTTATATCAAGCAGAGTTTAGAAATAGATTTTTGCCAGAATTGACAGTGTACAGCTCTGGTTACACATTATAATTTTAGGTTGGTTGGTTTTAGATATTCTCATTTCTTCTTAGGATTTTATTGATAGTCCTTCAACACAGGAGGTTTTAATTTGCCACTCTGTTCTACTAATTTCATTTTGTTTATTTTGGCATCAAATTGAGACCTGATAATATCTAAAGAATTACCTATGATTTCAAGTTATCACACAGGGCTAAAGGGCCATCACAGAAATATGAAGAAAAGAATTGCCCAGCTTCAAGTCTAGGAGGATATGCATTGTCTAGTTTTTCCAAAGTATGAAAAGAAACACACCCAGACTGTGTTATCTTCAGAAATGAGAAGGAAAAATAGGGTGGGGAGTTGGAGGCATTAATATTTGGCAAAGATAAGGTGCTATTTTAGGAATTCTACCTTTTTGTTTTAAAGTCCAGCCAACATCCACTCATCACTATCACATTCATTTCTAGAAAATTGTAAGATGGAGCATAATTTGGAAACTTGATTTCTTCACCATCAGAGGGGAAAAAAAAAACAAAATTATTTTTAGTTATTTAATTTGATGTTACCACTTTCAGGCACCATGGTTTTCTCTGCTTTGCAGAGGTTATTGTAAATGTGACACTCATTCCTGAGACAGTATAATTTTAAGACAGAAGGCTTAAAAAAAAAAGACTACATTTTATTTTGTCTGAATGCTTGTGTTTTTTGGTTTCTCCTGTCTCTTAACTTCCAGTCCCTAGTTCCATGGAACGTTTCCCCCATAATCAGTGAAAAGACAACATATTTAAGAAAGAATAACACCTATTACTTTTCTTGTTACATACTGCATTTTGGGAGTGAAAATGCATACAGAGAAATGAATATATTTTTGTATGAAATTTGAATTTGAAAGAAAAGTCTCGTGCCTCCTTCTTGGTTTTTGCTTGCTTCTTTCTTTCATATGCAGTCTGTTCCTTTATAATCTTTTACTCAACCCAAACTGAGTGTGCGCTATTAAGGCAGGAATCCCTTTCAGTGAATTTGGAAACTTTCTCTATTCTAGTCAAAAATGCTCTCCAGGAGCCATAGCATTCACCATTTAGGGCTTTGACTCTTAACCAACCACAAGATGAAGGCTGTGCGTGTGTGTGCATGTCATGAATTCAGAGAAAAAGAGAAAAAAAAAAAAAAGTGAGATCTGTCTCAGTATGCTCTGTAAGAACCTTTCCTGAGTAGAAGGAACACATTTTCAGCCCATTTGCACCACTCAGAGATGTTCTTTTCTTCTTCTTTGAAAGACATCTCTAGCTGTGCCTCATTATAGCATGCAGTGGAGAAGGAGAGACAAGGTTGAGTAAGAGGGAGGGCTGGAGAGCGATGGAGCTATGGAATCAAAAGGAAGGTGCTGTGCTGTAAGTAGAAAGTAAATTGCCCCTTACACTTTAGGACCAAACCCTTTTGCAGCTTGTAGTAAGCCTTTATTGCTACTATACACACGGCAGGGTTATGAGCTTTTGTGTACAGAAACAGATACACGTGTGCACACTGCATATGCATCCACTAACCACGGGCTTATATCTGCCCAAATCAGCCAGCTTGTCAAGCCATCTGTGTTCACATACCTCAACTGAAGGATTTATTTTCTGCCTTCATAAAAGACTCTTTCCTCATTACAGAGTTTGCACATCCTAGAAAATGTAATAAATCATACATGTGTGGACACTTTTGCTCTCACTTATTTTATTATTTATTTATTTAGTGTTTTAAGTTTTCTTTACAAGCTGTTAATGAGAAAAGCTGTTTTGTTGTTGTTTTGGTTTGTTTTGGTTTTGGTATGTTTGTTTGCTTGTTTGTTTTAATGCAAGGTTATTATCCATATTAAATGAAACATACCAAAAAGTTATTTTGGTGATTCTCATTGGAAATCTTCAAAGTGAAATGTGTACTTTTAAAATAAGGTGTTATTTATTAGCAAATTATATAATTCTGCTTAAATACTAAAGAGACTTATTTTCCTTTCATAAAAAGACCGAAACTTAAGTTATAATCACACAAAATTCTTAAATTTATGACAAGGATTATAATTTTTCTTTTTAAATGAATAGGATCAGAATTATAATCTATATATTCATTATGGGAGCTGCCAAATCTCTGAGTAGAGATTATACAATTTTTAAGGTAGTTTTTCAACCAAAAGGCCTAAAAATTAATGAAAATAATGACACTGTCTTGATCTTGTATTTCTTGATATAAGCTGATGCCTTGAAATGGCAAAGCATGAGCTACATCCCAAGATTTGTATCTGCTAGTGGATGAGACTGTTTGATTCCATTTAGTCTTTCTCCTAGACTGATGTATGTGGAACTGTGAGGACTTGTAATTCCAAATGCCTTCCCCTGTATTATGCATAAGGAAAAGGAAGTTCTTCAATCTATCAGTTAAAACAAGCCTGAGTGAATGGACTTTAGAAAAAAAACAAACAGAATTAATAAAAAAATCACTGGTAAGAGAGTAAAGTAAAAGTCAAGAGCTATGTCAGCTTATTACAAGGAAGTGCATCTGAGTGGAAAATAGTTCTTCTCTTGGGAACCTGTCATGGGAAACACCCGGACCTCTTGCAGAGGTTTTAGGGTGATGGTTAGCAAGGGTCCAGCTAGGTAGGCAAGCACCTTAAAATTCCCCATGTTACACTTACTGCCACCATTATGGCATCATCCATAAATGAAGAAAAATGAATGATAACAGTGATAACTTACCCAGATGCCTCTGCATTTCATGGGTTGTTTCTAACCTCACCCTATAGCCACCCCAACTGTAAATGAGCATGCAGTTGTATTCCAGCAAAAGAATCCAACTTTAAAAGGCAAATGTTAGTCTTACAGGTTTTACTAAAAATTTTGTGAAGGAGCAGGAAATAGGATTTATGTTATAGTCCACTAAGTGAAATTTAGCAATTCATTACTACTACCTCTGATTTTCCCTCAAATCATTCTCCAAGTATAGAAACTTCATTCTGTTTTTACCTTCCTCCCTTGTACCTCATTTAAAATTCCATCTATCATCTCACACAATTTTGGTTGTGCCTTAAGTTTTAAAATCCAATATACTAAAACATTACCCCGGTCATTTGTTATTTTACTCCATGCATCTTAGAAAGAAATTTGGTGACCAAAGTTTGCTTCCAAGGGCCAAATTATTTAACTCCTCTATTAAATGTAATTCTTATAACTGTAACAATGATATGTTATTGGCATTATTCCAAAAAAATAGTAAAAACCTCCATAAAAGGAAAAGTGGGTATTACAACAAAACAAAACAAGATGTCTTCCTTTGCTTTGCTGACACAATAAATAGTGACAAAGAAAAGCAGTTGAATGCCAAACCAGTGTAGGAAAAAAATCTACAATATAAATCACTCTTTAGAAATCAAGCTTCAGTATTTTTAACTGTGGCACATCACGATAAAAATGTTCAAAACTGTAGGAAAATATTAACAAACACTTGGTGGATGAAGAAACATTGTGAATGATACACTCTCCCCCAACCCTGCCCCACCCCTGTAGTCATTCAGTTTGGTGGATCTTTGCTCATTCACTTGTGTTCATTCTTCATTTAAAAGCTTTCACGAAAGACTTCACACACATTTCAGGTTCTCTGGAAACCAAAATGAATACCATATTGTACTGCTTTTTGGTTTTTAAAGATGGCTGGCAAGAGAATAGTTGTGGTATTCAGCATTTATTTACATTAAATGGGGTGCATTAGGAGAGGAATATCAGTTAGTTATTAGAGACAAAGTTGGATGAGACCCGAGCCTGGTAAACTGAATTAGACTTCGACAAGGGGGAGGTCACAGGAGGAAGAGCTGAGGACAAGGGTGAGTGAAAGAACATGGTAATACAAGAATTCCAAATAAATTGATGTATGCAGAGTAAGAAGTTTGTGAGTACACTCTTCTGAATTAGACACTATTAAGATTTCCTTAAGACTTGAATGACTAAAGAAAAGTTACTTAAGATCTCTAATTTACAGTTGGCTCATTTTACAATTGGTGATGATCATGGCCACTTTCTCATTATGAGATGATTTAATTTATACACTTGACATAGTGTTTGCATGCTAGACGATCAATAAATATTAGTACTCCTCTCCTCTCTCTTTCACCTTGAATTTTCCTTCACCTCCTTCTTCTAAAGGTATGATTAGATATGAAACTTGAAATATTGAAAGGGGAAAATGTCATGAAGAATATTGTTTTCTATACAAAGGAGGTTCAAAAAAGAGTAGGTAATTTTTCTAGAACCTTACTCCTATTAATTTTGTACAAAAGTAATGTTTTTTCTATGTTGTTAGAAAGTTTCAAGGATGGTTTAAATATATAAATAGAGTTTCTATATATTTAGTAATAGAGATACATAGTTTCTGTATAGTTCTAAATATCTAGTTTATATATATTTAGAAATAGAAAAAAATCAATTAGCCAAAGGAAAGATCAAGCTAATGGCTTTCATAACATTACTATAAAACCATGTCTTGGATTAAATGTGTAAGAATCAATAATGACATACAGATAACTTAACATTTTGGTTGCTTCTGAAAATAGGGAGAAAGAGTTCTTGAGAAATGTTTTATTTTGAATTATCCATCTAACAATATCATCAAATTAATAAGAATATAAATTAATAGGAAATTAAACATTATAAACTATTTCCAGTAGAGGTAATGTGTAATTTATTTGCCCTGTTACCTTTTGTAGGCCACATTTTAAAATCAAAACCGATGATACTAAGGCATCTGTGTTTCCAACCTCTTATCTGAAGTTTTATTCTAATTGCATCAAGTAAATCTTCTTGGCTTGGAAATATTTATTTAAGAATAATATTCTTGTATTTGAGATTTCTTTTTTAGTTCAATCAAGATTGATTTGCAGGGATGGTCTGGTCAAGTTCTTCTCAGACTTAATGGGAATTATAAACAATTACCATTCTATGCATATTGGATAATATAACTGGAAAGGAATATAACTGTTCCTATCCAGTTCCTCAATGGTAGAAGTTTATATATAATATTTTCATCACAGTATGGCCAACAAATGATATCAGCTGTCAGGTTCATTCTGTCCAGGAGTTCAGAGGTTGACATGAAAGAGTCACATTGACTCAGACTCATCATTCAGTGAATGAAGAGGTTTGACTTTTATGTGCTTACTGGTTTTCAACTTCTGGATTTTTCTTCATGTGTCAGGTAAAGAGGAAAAAAAAAAAGAAGTAACATTAATGATGGCCATTGTAAACTTAGAAGTTGTTTTTTTTTCCCCATGTTTGATTATATGTCAAATGAATTGGTAAAATAATCTTTGAACATAACTTACTTCATTCATTCTTCTTGTAATTCCAGTAGTCTTTATTCACAAACTTCATTAAAGAATTCAAAGTGTTTATTTCCCTCTTCTCAGTAGGTTCTTTACAGCAATTTATAAGAAGCATGAACTACTTCTCTGATACAAATAAGTGCATTTATTTAATAGAATCATAAAATGAATGGAACCAAAATTAATGTTGAAGTAATATCTAATAATTCTTTTATCATGGATGTCTAGAAAAATCTTTTAAGTATTACTATGTTCTAAAAGCCTCCATTTATTTCTTCCTTTTATATTCTCATCATCTAGGATTATTTATATAAAGATTTATTTATTTATTTTAGAGAAAGAGAGAGAGAGTGTGCGTGTGCATTAAGGGAGGAGCAGAGGGAGAGGTGAAGGGAGAGAATCTTTAAGCAGACTGACTCCCTGCTGAACATGGAGCCCAAAGCAGGGCTCAGTTCCACTACCCATAAGATTATGACCTAAGCCAAAATGAAGAGTTGGACACTTAACCGACTAAGCCACCCACAAGCCCCATCTCACTGAGGATTATTAAAAATCTAGAACCAAATTATGCGTAAATTCCATGCAAATAATCATGACTTTCATTTATATAACATGCTTTTACATGTGTAATTATTTTCAATCTAAGAATAGCATAGTCCAGAATAGTATTATATTTATAGCCATTCTATTATGAATGAGGATGTAACATTTAAATAATAAAGTGCCATATTTGAATTTTCTTCTTTGTTTTGAGTAGTTTCATTATTCATATAAAACAGAAAATTATCAAGATTATCTTTCACATTAAGTATAGTAACAAGTCATGAACCAAAAAGAACTGTCCTTGGTATGATATGTGAGCCAAGGCATTAGTATTGAGATATAGAGATAAAGAAAACACATGGAGATAATGTATAATAGACCCAGTAAAGTTTTTCACACCCATGTCTGAAACATACAATTTGAAAAAATGGCAAAACCCAGACAATCCAAATAAATTACTAGACCAAGCATTTTTCTTATGAGTGCAAGATAAAATTACCTATTTATGAATACCAGTTTGTGGGCGATGAGAGAAAACTGAGATCAGAGCCACTGATTTATCCAGTGCTTGGGGGAGGGGTCCCCATTTACCCTAATAGGGAGTGGGATAATAAGTATGCACTGAAGGTTATTTGTACCTACAGGGTAGAGGAATATAGTGTGGTTTGTGGCCGGTGGAAAGAGTTGTTTAGTAAGAAACTCTTTAAAGGAAGCAGTAAGATGATAACTTGTGTGCAAATGTGTGTGTGTGTGTGTGTGTGTGTGAGAGTGCGCATGCAGTGGGGAAGGTTGAGATGGGGAGAAGTATTCAGAGTCAGAGAGAAATAAATACTTGTCTCAAGAGATTCTTCTAATTGTCTAAATCGGTGTTGCCTTTTGAGGCAGCTTTAACTTAAAAGCTTGCTCAAACTTTTCAAAGTTTTAAGATGCCAATATATCAGTCCCTATTTTTTGCACTGATCTTAGGCCAAAGGGATTCTTGGATACCAGAAGTATTCTTGTTGGTCAGTAATGTATCTCCATTAAAACCAGGGACCATAACTCATGCTAAAAGATGACAAATGTAGTCTAGGAAACTTAGATCGAAAGATTTTTAGATATCAGCTTTATTTGAAAATGTCAGTGAAAAAGGGCTGGTTGTTCTTGATTTTTCTCCAGAATTAAGACGAAAAGAGCAGCCTTCTGACATTTTGAAAGGATGGAGAACCCACCAAAAAATTACTAATGACATATAGGATCACTGAAAAGAGAGTTCATTTTCCTAGCAGAACAGAAATAAAGTTATCATCAGAAATAGGAATAGGAGTGGACCATGAGGCCATAGTTGGAGAAATTTATTTTAAAGTTGCTGAGATCCACACTATGCCTTGTACTTCAGAGCCAAGTTTTATACTTTCAGAGTCCAAATTGATTAATACATTAAGTTGTAAGAGTAACTCCCTATACTCTTTAAGTGTTGGTTGTACATAATGACTTCCTTCTATATAGCTTGAGAAGGAGGGAAAATACTAACTTTCCAGTGGAGAAAGTTGGCAAATACTGCCTCATCCAGATGACCAAGGTGAACATAAGCAATAATAAATCATGTTGATAGTATGTACTCTTCATAAGATGTGATCAAGAGGGCACACAGTAACTCGGGTATTCCTTTCAATAACTCAGGACCCCAGGATTGGTATGAGAAACACATCTTTCCAATTCCAATAGAAGACATCCTACAAAATATCTGACTAGTACTTCTCAAAATTAAAAAAAAAATCAGAAACAAGGGAAGTAAAATAAATTTCCTGTCATGAGGATCATAAGGAATATCTAATGTAGTATGGTATTCTCATTATGGTCCAAGAACAGAAAAAGGATACTGAATGAAAACAAGGAAATCTAAGTAAAATAGGGACTTCAGTATTGGTTGGTTCATTGTAAAAAAATGTATCATATTAATGTAAGATGTTAATAATAATGAAAACAGGGTTCCAAGTATTTGGAAATTCTCTGAACTCTCTTCACAACTTTTTGTGTCTATCTAAAATTATGCTAAAAAATGAATTCTGTTTTGAAAAGCCAATAAAATGGTTTAAATAACTGAATTGAAATGGCTGAAAATCAGCTCACTTATCAAGAGTGACAGTTAAGTGAATGTCAGAGGAACTAGTTCAGGTTGTCAGAGACAGGAGCATTATTATTTTCAAAAAAACTAAACCTAGGAGATCTCTGACCTGTTTCTAAAAGAGCATGAGAGGATTTCAAAGATGAACTGTAGGAATAATAGCAACAAAATAGGGGACTATTTTATTAAATAGAATAATACCTAATATAATAAAAGACGGTAACATTAAATGGTTCTTAACTTCACATATCTGGATGAAATTTATAATTTCTAAGAATACAGAGAATATCCTAATGTTTAGAGAAAACAACAACATTGATGCAATTTAAGGGAACTAAAACAGCTTCCCTATGCACTTCAACTTAGACAGGTTTCTTCCTGCCCTTTTCTTAGGGCATTTACTTTAGAAAACATGCAATTGTAAATCCTTTCTTCTGCTCTTTTAAGATGTGAATCATCTACTACCTACAAATATCTTCCCAAGGACTTGGGTATCATCCCTTTAAAGTGTAATCATCAAGAAAGATATGGCCTCTACCTTCCAGTCTCTACAGGAGATCCCCCTCAGGTCTTCCAGTGCTTTTTTGCTAGCTCACTCAACACTCAAAAATTCTTCAACCTTTTGTTTCTACAGGACTGAGTTCTCTCTTCCCTTTGTAGTAGTATTAAATAGAATCTTCAACCTTTTGTTTCTATAAGATTGAGTTCTCTCTCCCCTTTGCAGTAGTATTAAATAAAATCTTCCTTGCCTATTTAATTGGTCTGGTTCACTTCTTCTTTTACAGAGTGCAAGTAAAATTTCCAGAAATTGATGATGAAATGTTGAAGGTAGAAGACCCTGAATCTAGACGTAGATCCAACTATAGTAACATATTATTATACTTAACATGTTATTAACATATTAATATGTTATTAATTCTTACTTTTAAAGTCTTTATGTGGTTGTTGATGTTCTCATTTAATTCTTACTGTAAGAATAATTACTTATTGTAAGTAAGTAATAATAATTACTTAAGTAATATAAGTATTATTATTATATTATTATATTATTAATAATAAGTAATAATAATTCTTACTATAAGAATTAAATGAGAACATCAACAACCACATAAAGACTTTAAAAGTAATTCATGTACACCTCATACTAATATAAGGAATCTTAAGATGCTTCAATAAATCAAAACCTTAATTCAAGAACATCTATAAATATAAACCATAAATGAAAGAATTAGAGAAACAATATTTCATTCTAATTATTATTGATAATGCATGTAAAATATATAATAGTAGTTCAGTAAAAGCATAAAAGAAAATCAATGTTAGGTAAAAATACCAAAAACAATCTGAAAAAATGTCAGGTAATTTAACTGGAGTTGAAAGATGATATAGTGGGACAAAGACAAAAAAATTAAGTGGTGTGGCCACATAAGGTGACTTATTTATGACAGTTTAGGAAATGTGTTTCTTAAAATTACAAGGCTGGCCTTATGTAGATAATACATGGGTAACATAAAATTCTCAAAATCCCAATTGAGTAGAAGAATGACAAAGGAAGAAAGAAGATGGAATAATCTACTAAGAATCATAAAATGAATGCAAAAGAGACAAAACAAGAAACGTGATAAAGACAGTACGAAAATATAAATCTCAAAAAGTAGATTGGCATTGGGCATGAACAACCAAATCAGAAGAAGGAATATAAATGTGACTAAGCATATCAAAACATCTTTGCTGTCACTAATAATGAGAGAAATGAAAGTTCAAACAATTTCAACAATCAGAAAAAATAAAGGTAAATAAATCTATACTCGGTAATGGTATAAACAGCAATATGGCACTCCTGTGAGTTTTGTTAAGCTTGTAACTGTTGTAAAGTCTGTGCAAGACAATTTAGTGGATATTATCACAATTTAAAACTTGTCTATTCTTCGTTCCAGTCATTACCTTTCTAGAGATCTAGTCTACAGAAATATTACACATGTATACAAAAATATACAATATGAAGTTTGTTACAATGGAAATCTCCCCCCAAAAAAGCATAGATGTATGCTTTTATTTTTCTAGTTCATTTGTAAAATTAGTCACAGTACATCTATTATAAATAATGAAGTGAATCTTTAGTTTGCTTCATGAGGGAGTATCCATAGAGAAAGTATCCATAGAGAGAGTGCTCCCTCTTTTGCTCTCTCTCTGTCAAATAAATAAATAAAATTCTTTAATTTGTTTTCTTCTCTCTAGCTTATTTTTGTTAAAAAGCAAAATTCAACACAGTAAATTTGAAGATGTAAGTGGCTTTTTTTTTTAAAGATTTTATTTATTTATTGGACAGACAGAGATCATGAGTAGGCAGAGAGGCAGGCAGAGAGAGAGGAGGAAGCAGGCTCCCCACAGAGCAGAGAGTCAGATGTGGGGCTCGATCCCAGGACCCCGGGATCATGACCTGAGCCGAAGGCAGAGGCTTTAACCCACTGAGCCACCCAGGCGCCCCCTAATTGGCTTTTTTAAGTGATTCAAGAATCTGGCAGCATACCACCTAGCAAGTAGAGGGAAGCTCCGAAGAGGATTTTATAGGAAAGAGGGGGGTCGAAGAAGTTATTACCCACACCCCCCCCAAAAAAAAGAGATTGGTCCAGGCAAGATCACTTCCCTTGAGGAATAGAGAGGTATCATGTGACAGACTCACTGGAATTGATCAGAGAATTCCTGATCTGTTAAGACTACATTTTGGGGTTGAAGATGCAATTAGATTAAGGATTAAGCCCTAGTTTGGGGGCTTGGTCTAAGTGTTGCCATTTTGAGCCTGTGGTTTTATTTTTAACACTTTATTATAAAAATATAATAGATAATATATATAACATAAAAAAATGTGGGTTAATTGACCATTTATGTTATAGGGAGGGCTTTTGGTTGACAAGAGGCTAATTAAGTTTGGAGGGGGCAGTTAAAAGTTACACATGAACTTTTGACTGTGCAAAGAGTCAACTGTATACACAACATAAATGGACATATGCTTTCCCAGAATATGAAGGCATATTGATGTAAGACAATTTTAAAGCTGTATTATGTGTAAGTAACTTTCTATTTGTTGGCCTGGAAATTAAAACATCATATAGAATACTGTGTTATGGGAAGTTATTCTTAAATTACCAAACTAAAGATAAATTTTTAGAATATATAAATTTAATAATTCATGACTATCTCTATGATTGAAAGGATTTCAAAAATTATTTCTCTCACTGGGTTCATATAGCTCTTCAAAAACGTATTTTTTCTAATAATTTAGTCTTGTTTAATGCTAAATTAGAATTTTTATTAGGGAGTATTTTAATGGATATTTTTTACATTTATTTTCTTGTTACCTTCTATTTCAAAGGAAGAAAACTCACAGAGTGTCTCTTTAAACGTGTTATTAAGAACAGATAATTTAATATTTTGGATAAGGTCATTCTTCAGAATTTGCCCCTCTGACCACACACACACATGGTGCTTGTCCTTTGTTTTAGTTTTTATTTCATCACTCATCAAAATTTGTAATGACTGAGTTTAAAAACAAGAAAATTTCTCTTCTTTCCCCCTCAGGATTACTTTGCTGAACCCTTGTGTCTTTCATGGAATTTGAGAATATGGGTCAAAATTTAAAACACCATTTCCTTGTGTTCTTCTTTTTAGGGAAACTTTCACCAGTGGTGTCTGGAACCTCAACAATGGGAAGCAACTCATTTATATTGTCTGTCTTACTGAGAAAAATTAAGACATTTCTTGCCTCAAAGAGGAGACTCTCTCTATTCATCAATGGACACTTCTTTTTTTTTTCTTTATCCAAAATGTTTAAGGTCCAATATATTCTCTTACTTCTAGGCCTATGAAAATACAGCTCTGTCTGTTAACTCCCTCTGAAATAAGCCAACTGCAAGGTTATATGCAGTCAGCCATTAACAACAGCTCAAGGAATTCTAAGGCACTAACTATGCAGGTGAGCAAATGACTGGTGTGCAGTATAGATAAAAATTCAATCCCAGGGGCTTCTCTCTCTACTTCCCAGAGAACCAAGTTGTTTTTCTATTTCTAAATTGTCTCTACAGTTAGCATAGATAGGATTGCTGCTAAATATTTAAGAAGTGAAGTAACATTGTGAGAAACTTCAAGTATAAACGATGAAAATGAAAATCTCCTTATTCGTTGCTAAGGGGAACAATCATTAATGATTTGGTGTGAGGAATCATAAACTTCTTTCTATTCACAGATGGACGGACAAATTGACAGTTACAGCTACAGACTGACAATACTTTAGTGCTCAGGGTCCTGGCACAGCTGAAGGAAACCTAAGAGGTAAAGGTGAAAATGTTGGATTTAGAAAAAAATCACCAAACTAAAAGTGGAATCAGGGGTGCCTGGGTGGCTCAGTCAGTTAAGTGTCTACCTTCGGCTCAGGTCATGATCCCAGGGTCCTGGGATCAAGTCCCGTGTGAGGCTCTCTGCTCCATGGAAAGTCTTCTTTTCCCTCTCCCTCTGCTGCTCTCCCTGCCCCCACATGTGCTATCTTACTCTCTTTCCAATAAGTAAACAAAATCTTTTTTAAAAAAATTAAAAATAAAAAAAAATAAAGGTGGAACTAACAGGTCTTACCCCATTCTACAACCAGATTGCCACTTATTTATTTGAGAATCTAAAAAGAAAGAGGAAAAAAAAGTCATTTATAGGTATTGTCATTTCATGTGGTTCTCTGAAAAATATGATTCATTGCCTAGCATTCCACAAGTTGTTCACTTTGCCTATGCCTGCTGAGTTTCCAACCCATTTATACTACTTTATTCTAAATTGTGAACATTAAGTATCACAACATTTGAACAGATTCTTCATTATAAAAGATAAACTAACACAGAAAGGGAATTTGGAAGAAACGGTATATGGAAGAAAATACGTGGACATCCAACGCAATTACTAGTAATATTTTTGGAGACTAACAAATATATTGCACCCATTTTTAAAAATTAAAGAAAATTATGTAAATGGATCACAGAAAAAGAAATAAGATGTTAATGTTCTTGTGTAGTAAAAATAAATTAAAATCCCACAGAAGTTTTGGAAGATGATTTAGGAAATCTCTAGGTGGGTAGAGGGAAAAACAAAAGGGTGGGAGGAAAATGAGTAGACAAAAAATAGTCAGCAGTCAATGTATCTAACTAATATGAAGTTTTGTTTAAGATGATAAGGAAAGTGAAATGAAAGAAATATCAAAATATAATACATCAGCATTTCTTTCCTGAGACTAAAGGCGTGGGTTTCTAGGTTATAAGAGTCATCATAGTGTCCCATGCAATGAATGAAGCACATATGCAAACACTCAGCAATGAAAGTCATTGGCTAATCTCAGAAAATCAGATGTGGTATTTAGTGTCCAAATACAGTTCTCCAATGAACCTGCCTACCAGTACTCACACTAGGAGTGGATATCTTACCCTTCAATCAAAGCTGGTACTGTAATAAATAGAATGTGCCAAAAATGGTGTTAAGGGACTTGCAAGGCTAGGTCACAAGAAACTGTCTAGTTTTTGTTTAGGATCTTCTGAAATCAATTGCCGTGTAATGAAAGGTTCATAGCACTTGCAAAGGCTATATGTAGGCACTCTAATGGACAGTCCCAACTGATTGTGCAACTAATATTCAGCATCCCATGCAACCCATGCAAATGAGCTATCTTGAATACCCTATGCAATCAAAGGATGAAGTGACCTAATCTCCAACCACCATCTTACTGCAACCTCATGAGGGACCCAGACAAGTTTAGTCAACCCACAGAACAATGAAGGATACCAATAAATTTTGTTTAAAGCACTGAATTTTGGGGAGGTATTTCAGGTTCCTGTGTCAATTCCAATGTGTGTTGGGGGGGGGGGGGCTTCCCATATAATACTAAACAATTCTAGCAGGGTTAGATACTAGCAGGGTTTCCAAGAATTCAACTCAGTTTTGATGCTATC
The DNA here is from genome assembly GCF_002288905.1 of Enhydra lutris kenyoni. Lineage (NCBI taxonomy): Eukaryota > Metazoa > Chordata > Mammalia > Carnivora > Mustelidae > Enhydra > Enhydra lutris. The sequence continues at coordinate 10,754,574 of NW_019154104.1, read as the reverse complement.
TATGATAGCATCAGACTCCACAGGATGAAGGCCCTAGAAGACCACCCCCAATCAACTTCAGACACTAGTCACGGGTCTAAATCATTACTTGTGCTTCTGACCAACTGGCTGTAAGTTAGAGATTACTTCAACCTCCTCCTCAGGTTTGATCAATTTTCTAGAGCATCTCACAGAACTCAGAAAAACATTTTACTTACTAAATCACCAGTTTATCATAACGGGCTATAATTCAGGAACAGTCAGACGGAAGAGATGTGTAGGGCAAGGTAGAGGGGAAGGACCAGGAGCTTCCATGTGGACACTAAATGCCATTCTTCACAAATCTCTGTGTGTTTCACCAACCCAGAAGTTCTCTAAAAACAGTATTTTTGGAGATTTATGGAGGCTTTATTACATAGGCATGTTTGATTAAATCATTGGCAATAGAACAGAATCAACCTCCTGTCTTTTTCCCTTCCCTGGAGGTCAGGTTCTGAGACTAAAAGTTCCTACTCTTTGATCATGTGATTGGTTTCTCTGGCAACCAACACTCTATCCTTAGGTGATCTAGGGGCATTCCAAAAGACACTTCCTTAACATAACAAAAGAACTCTTTACTAAAATCATCACTTAGGAAATTCCAAGGATTTTAGGAGCTCTGGGCCAGAAATGGAGATAAAGACCAAATATATATTTCTTAGTATAAGTCACAATTCACAGGATGATTGTTTTTTGCAGCAATGTATGCATAGAATGTTAGAATACTAAATACTTTGAGAGAAAAAAAGAAAAGAAAGAAAAAAAACACAAAGAAGCAGCAAACACGGACACCTAGAAAAGTGTTGGGACTGTTGGAATCAGAATAGCGGATTTGTCAAAGGCAACTCTAAAACCAAAAAGATAGTGGAATACACCTTCAAAATTCTAAGGAAAATTATTTTTCTTTTATAATTCTGAATTGCTTAAACTATTAACAAATGTGAAGTTTAAAAACAAAAAATACAAAATCTGCTTGAGACATACAAAGGCTTAAAACATTTACTTCTCAAACCTGGCCATTATGAATGAAAGAAGTAAATAAGGGATTCAGGAAAAGGGGGAAACAACCAGGATACCGTATAAAAATATTAGTAACATGAAAACACTATATAGGCCTGGAGTATTTCAATGCAAATCACAAATCAAATCAGGAAAGGAAGAGCATCAGGACTATGATCTATAGAAAAGGAAAAAAAAAAAAACAGTAGATAACTAAATATTTTGAACTTTTGGATAAGAATACTAATAGATTTGTGATGGATTTGTTAGTCTATTTGGGATACTGATAAGTTCCTGGAAAGAAATACTTATACACTATTAGGTTGTAGATAGGGATTACTGATTGAATAAATCTTTGTGATATAAATACATAATGAAGTTGGTTAAGCAACTGCCTTCAGCTCAGGTCATGATTCTAGTATCCTGGGATCAAGTCCCACTTGGGCTCCCAGCCCCATGGGGAGTCTGCTTCTCCCTCTGACCTTCTTCCCTCCCATGCTCTCTGTCACTTTCCTCTCTCTCTCAAGTACATAAATAAAATCTTTTTAAAAAATTTAGAAAGTAAATAAATACATAATGAAGAGATAGAGATACTGGAAGAAAGAAAAACTCAAATTAGCATTTCAGAGTTAAATAACAGAAGAAACATTAACAAAGATAAAAGTTGATGCCTCCAAGGAATGCAAGTAGGCGATGAAGAAGACACAGATGGGTTCCACTGTGTTGTTATAAAATGTTTAATATGAATTGGCTTTTTAAACTATGTACAAATTTTATTAAAGACCTTAATAAAATGCCCAGAAGAAAGATCTTTAAAAGTAAACATCTTTACATGGTTTTAAGCTATAAATGCAAATGAACACACAAATCTACAAACTATGAACCCAGAGAAAGAAGCATATGACTGGGTTCTTCTCCACATACCACAGGAAAAACCAAAATAACAACAACAACAACAACAAAAATAAAAACCAGTATCTTTTTTTTTTTTATTTCAGCCCATTTAATAGGTGTAAAATAGCAATAAAATATTGACTTAATTTATATTTGTCCCATCATTACTGAGCCTAGACATCTTTTCCAAAGTTTACTGGCATCTTTCCTCCAGGAAATTTCTTGTTTATTTCCTTCTCCCACTTTCTCATGAGTTCTTATCTCTGGGGGGTATGCATGAGTAGAGGTATAGATCATGCTTTAGTTCTCAACTATTCCTTAGAATTGCCTGCCTGTCCAGATTTTTCTTCCTCAACAGATATATAAAAATCTCACTCTCAACTAAATGTCATAATTTTGTAACTTTTTAACTGAGCCTTCATTATTTCTCTCTTTTTTTTTTCCTTCTTCAGCTACCTGGAAGGTGAATACTTGATTGTTGTGCCTACAGAGTGGCTTGAACACAGTTACACTGCAGTGTTCATTGGAAACCTCACACACAGGAGAAGTTCACACATCAGAAAATTCATCTGATGAGTCTGCAGGTTGCTCGGGTGACATTCTCCTGTCACTCCTTGCCATCTTTGTGTATTCTTTTTTACCCTGCTTGGGACTATTAGGAGTGAATTGGACAGTTAGTCAGGGCCAGGGTCCCCAATAAGAAAATACGGAGTCAGGATACTGAGGACAAGAACGCACTAACATCCGTTTTACAGGTTAGACAGAACCACACTAGCATTCTGTTTTGTAGTCCTAAATGTTATATGATAAAACAATCACAAAGCTTTTGTCACCATCATGGGCAAGGAGCAGTTAAGACCTAAGCCTCTGGAGGCAGTCAAAAAAGACTATCACCACGTAGACATTAACCAAGTAGGTAGAGAGACACATGATCAAAACCCTAATTGGCATGACTCAGCACACTTTGATTGCTTAAGACAGTTCCACAAAAGAACTCATAAAAACCCCTAACCTTAGAAACTCTGGTGGCAACTCTTTTCCATCCCCTCCCTCTTTGGGAGCTTTGTACTATCACTCAATTAACTGTGCTTTGCTGCCCACTACTCTTCTGGTCTACTCCATCATTCTTTGAAGTGACATGACCAAGAACCTCAGGTACTAAAAGAAAAGAAACCCTGCAAGGGTAAGTACAGAGAAACAAGAGTACGTCTACTCTTTAAGAAGACATTCAGTAGATGAATGAACTATTAGCCTCCCATTCTTTGTAGTCAACACCATCTCAGCAAGCAATTTTCTTAAAGAGTCACATTTGCGTTTTAAATAAAATTGTATGTATTTAAGATATAAAACATTGTGTTTTGGTATTAAATTTTTATTTCTTCCTTTGCTGAGTTACCTCTCCTATGGACTCTGGTAAGAGTGTGTAGGCTGGTTATAGAGTGGGGGAGTGGTAGTGGTGGTGGTTGTTGGTGGATATTAAGTCATAGAAATACAAATGTACTCCCAGGTGTTAAATTCATTTTTAAAAAGTGTGTATTTAGTTGGGACTACAGAGCAAGAGGTCTTATTCTACTTAGTATACTATTAAATAAATATTTTAAGTGTACAAACTGAAGATTAAAATGGGTAAAAATCTTGTATTCAAGGAGAATGCCCGAATTCGATATTCTTCTAAAATGTACACTAAAATAAGGGTTTGAGTATGTAGGAATCATTCCAGAAAGTACAAGTGTGGGGAGCATGTAACAGCAAAGACAAAATATCCCTTTAACGTTTTCATTAGTGTGTGATCTATTGCTGTGGGCTCAGGCTCACTGGAGATTCTAGGCAGCATGTATCTCAGCATTGTACCATTGAGGAACAGGGACAGGGCAGCTGACATGTTGACCTTAACACCGTTCCTATCCTCACTAGATCAGTATTGAACCTAGGAACATTAAATGCCAGCCTCTATAGGGCTGCCTCTCCTATGATTTTTAGCAAGCTTTGAAGATACTAGAGAACATGTCCATGCAGAGAGATGAAAAGGCACAGGTAGTTAAAAAAAGATAACACTAATAAGACCCTTAGATTTTTGCCAGTGAACTTCGAGGTGGACTGAGATACAGGGCAGAATCCCAATACCAGCTATGGTGAAGCCATAACCATTCAGCTAAGTCTTTTTTATTCTAAATTCAGTTGTCCGTGTGCTTCCAATCATCTACATTTCAGTTACAGGAGGAAGATGGGTCGTTTCCACGGAAACCTCAGAAACAAAAAAGTACAGAAGAATTTCAATCTTCTAAGCTTTTTATTTTTATTTTTGGTTATCAGCTATTTAAGTTTGACTAGTATATATCTAACTGTCCACAGTCCTGAGTGGAAAGAAAGAAATTATATCTTGTACTAAACTGATCTTGCATCTGTGGATAAAATGAGAAATTCCATAGACTACCTTATGTTTCTCTTCAAATAATCCAAACTGATAAGCATTGTTGTTAAATTATCATAATAGATAATAAAATAGTTAAATTGTGACAATTTCACAGGTTTAGGTTAGCAAGAACAATCTTGGAGAAATCTTGGCCATTGAAAAATCATCTTTGACACAGGCCCATACCTGAAAGTGTCTATTTATTGCCATATGAGGACATTCTGTAAGTAGCTTTGAAATGCATTTGATAATTCAGTGGACATATTCCATAGATAGCATATTTCATTATAACTATAGAATATTCTTTAGACCTAAAACTATAAAGATGATTAACCAAGTTTTGTGCCACATATTTCGACTAAAGGAATTGTTCTTGTCCCCTGTAAGAACAAGCAAATAGAAAAAAAAAAAATTAAAAATGGATAAGCTGGGGGGCGCCTGGGTGGCTCAGTGGCTTGAGCCACTGCCTTCAGCTCAGGTCATGATCTCAGGGTCCTGGGATCGAGTCCCGCATCGGGGTCTCTGCTCGGCGGGGAGCCTGCTTCCCTCTCTCTCTCTCTCTCTCTCTCTGCCTGCCTTTCCATCTACTTGCAATCTCTCTCTGTCAAATAAATGAATAAAATCTTAAAAAAAAATGGATAAACTGGAAGCAGGCAAGGATGAAGAAAGAGATAATGGTGACTGTGTTGGAAAGAAATGGAACATTTCATGCCCTGGGTATCTGAAGCATTCAAAGACAATTTAGGATAATTGAAGGGTTTATGATGAAGATGTCTGGGAGAATAGAGTCAGGGGGAGTACAATGACGGAACAATAAGAAACCCCCTTGTCTAAAGTCCTCCCTGTCTGCATAATGGAGAGAGCTCTTGTTATGAAGACTCCCTCAGACTGGACTTTTGTAAGGTTCTGATTTTTATAAGCAAACTGCAAAATTAATATAACTTGCATTCATGTATTTTATGTTAATTATAATTATCAAAATGCATTTGAGTTCCTAAGAGGCTATTGGGAATCTGTATTGTTCAGTGTCTCATAAATTCTAAGATGTGCTTAATTAAGACTAAGTGAAGTGGGGGAATCTAAACAGTGAATAGAATCCTCAGGGTATTCAGAAAATGGGTAGGAGATTCTTAGTCTGGGGAGTGGGGATGAGTTCATGACCCTAAGTTCAAGATATGAAAGAAATTGGGTTTGACAGTAGGGAGTAAGTCTGGCATCATCTTTATACATATGGAAACTGTAGTTAGATTTATTAATTGGGATATGGGTGGGAGCTTACCCTACTCAAATCCAGGATAGCAATAAGTAAAAGAATTGCAAAAAGAAACTCCTGGCTCAGAAAACAAATAAAGAAGGAAAAAATTGAATTATGTATCAAAATAAGAGCAATTTAAAAGAAAAACAAACAAAAAGAACAACAAACAAAAACAAAAGAAAAAACGAACTCCTTTTTCTGTCATTGAGGTAAAAAAGAGATCATGAATCAATAATGGACATTTCTAGATGGATTAAGCCTTATTTATTTATTTATCTTTATGTATTTATCTTATTATCTTATTATCTTTATTTATTTATTTTTATTTAGTTTTTTAAAGATTTTATTTATTTATTTGACAGAGATCACAAGCAGGCAGAGAGGCAGGCAGAGAGAGGGGGAGAAGCAGGCTCCCTGTTGAGCAGAGAGCCTGATACGAGGCTCGAACCCAGGACCCTGGAATCATGACCCGATCTGAAGGCAGAGCCTTCACTGAGCCACCCAGCTGCCCCTTAGCTGGGATATTCTTTAATTTCTTAATTCATTTATTTACTCAACAGACATTAATTGAGCAAATGCCATCTGAAAATTCTGTGTCAGTCAGATCCAAAACTGTAAAATCTCCAAAATATCTTTAAATGCTGCATAATTAGATTAAGCATTAGTTTCCTTTCTACATTTGCTGACATGATTATGATTTATATTATGATAAATCTTCATGTTCTTAAAATAAAATCATTTCACTCCCTCAAATATATTGACTTGATAGAATGTTATAATAAACACCTGATATTTAGCTAAGACCTAATGAAAGATGTCAAGGGAGATAATCTACTCTTGCTGTGCAAAAATCATTTTCACATACATTATCTATTTTATTAATAGTTCAGTATCTGTTGAATTGTTCAGTATTTATAATTGGCCAAATGGATTTGAACTATATTAAATGATCACTATGTCTCAAGCTTTGTGCTAGGCTAGGTACTATAGATTTTCTTCTAAGTGTAAGTTACGATATTTGCCCTCACAGAAGTTAAACTGTGAGAGAGAAGTTCAGACATATTATTTTGATCCATTACATGTTAACTATAACAACTGTGTACAATGACTTCAAAATACATTTGACATGGGTCAAGGGGCTATTATTATCTCATTCCAGATAATGGAAGTGAAATTCATGATAAAGCAACTTATGCAGAGGTAACTGATAATAGATGACTATGTGCCAAAGAGTACAGGGGACCACCGTCTGAGTGCAAGTCAAGTGTTCTCCACTGGACTGGGAAATCCTTCACAGAAGGATTGTTTAGTGCACTGGGGTGGGTCAGAGGAACAATAGAAAAATCAGGTAACTTGAATAGAAATATTACCACCTAAACCTCTTTGAGTTATAGCATTTTTCTACTTCCTTAACATTATTTTTGTCTTCCTATGCTAGAGCTGTGGTGAAGGAAAAGATCATCCACAGAAGTCATGTTTCTAAATGTTCTCATTTCTTTACAACTTGCATCAGACTGGGGGATGGAAAACAAATGGTCCCGTTGTATTCTAACTGGTCCAAAGCCTTAGATCCAAAACTCACTGCTTCATCTGATTTGTGCCCTTGTGTGCAAGTAATAATGAACTCTGATGTTTGTATTACTGAGGAAAAATTGTTTTGAAAGAACAGCTGCCATCTACATAAGGAAAACCAAAACCAAAAACAAATAATGTCTTAACTAATGTTGCCCTAAAACTTTTTACCTTGGTTATTTGATGCATATTTTTTTTTTCTCTTTGTGTTTATCTATTCCTCTATCCCCCAAGGCTCTTTCTAGAAAGACTTCACCAGAGAAACTGGTAATTTTGCTAAATAATAAATGGTGATGAAAGTATTAGATTTTCCTGGGAATAAAAATAAGTCAAGCTTCATGTTTAGGTTTGATAATTTTATTATTAAATTAAATTCACTTACTGAATTTGAAATAAATTCAAAACAAAGAATCCCTTAATTTTCCTGAAACATCTGGTAATCAAAAATCCAATATCCGGGGGGGCGCCTGGGTGGCTCAGTGGGTTAAGCCACTGCCTTCGGCTCAGGTCATGATCTCAGGGTCCTGGGATCGAGTCCCGCATCAGGCTCTCTGCTCAGCAGGGAGCCTGCTTCCCTCCCTCTCTCTCTGCCTGCCTCTCTGTCTACTTGTGATCTCTCTCTGTCAAATAAATAAAATCTTTAAAAAAAAAAAATCCAATATCCGGGAAACACAGTGATGACCCAAGACTCTGTGGAACTCATGTCTGGATTAGCTTCAACAGCCACAAAATGGATGCAAGTTCCAAATCTCCATTTATTGCAAAGTGAACTCAGTGGGCCATAGAGCATAAAAGGAAAACTGTGTGGAATGTGGCTAATTCCATCTAGGACAATTTCAAGGGTCTGACACTGGATTTGGGAGCACTTGAACATCAAATTCTAAATAATAGATCTTAGCAACCTGCAAATCTTGAAAGCCCTATTTGACTCTTTTTTTTTTTTTTTTCTTTAAATCATGTACAGCATGAAGATACATGCTTAAGAATTATGTTCTCTCTGGGAAAAGTGAAACAAAATAATTTCAAATAAAATATGAAGACACTTTTGCCTAAAATCTGAAACTTCTTTCCTGCTGTAGAACTTGATTAAGAGCTTTAGTCAGTATTATTGATGGATTAGCTTAATTCAGGCGGGTCTTGTTCCCCCCACAGGCCACCCTCCAGTGGTTATGTAAACTCAGATTTAAATCAATAGAATCTTGAATTGTTTGTACTAGAGATATTTACTCTTGGAATTGGGTACTTATTTGCCTAGGAGATTTCTAAAGTATCTTATCTTAGTGGGAGGTCAATATGGTTTATTGTCCTGTCAGTGACTAGAAACCTGTGCTAAAATATAAGCTTCTTTGCGTCTGCTATTTTTCAAGTGTTTGGGGAAATGTTAATTGGATAGAAACTGGTATTTTCATAACTCAGGAACCTAAGAGGACCTCAGCAATGATAGAGGTCTCTATTTCAATGGAGAACTGACATACAATTTGAAAGTAAAAAAAAAAAAAAAATATATATATTAAGTGCTATTGTGTCAGGTACAATGAAACCTTTAAAGAAGCATAAACCTATTCCTTGTCACCAAGACCTTACCATCTTTGTAAGGAGAGAGCACAAGGACTACAGTAATAAATAATAGAGAAATACATGAAATACTGTGTTTTACAGTGCATATTACAAGTGCAGCTAAACATAAGAGAAAGGGGAGTTCTTACAGATTCAGATATGAAGGAAAATCTTAGGATACCAGTGGGGCCTCAAGAGGGACTTGAAAGGATAAATCAGGTTTGATTGGCACAAAAGAGTAAGGAGGTTCAGCAGTGTTTCGAGGAGGTGTGAGAGCAATGCCAAAGGGGCGGAAGGAGCAAGGTACATGAAGGAACAGTTAGTTCAGAGAAATGAAGAGTGAACTTGAGCAGCTGGGTTTTTCTGTTTTGTAGGATCTTGAAAGCCAGACTTTGCAACCAATCTACAATCCCTGGTAGTGAAGAATTCTTCTATATTTTTGAACAAGGAGGGAATGTTGGGAAAAAGCCTATGTGCACAAGTATGTAACATATATGTATATATGGATATGTTCTATATAATATATAACTATAATGTTTACATATATAATATACACGTATTTATAGTGTGTTTTTAATATATAGGAGGGAAGAAAGAAAGATGGGAGGGACAGAGGCAGGGGAGAAGGAAGGAAGGACTGAAGGAAAGAGGGAAGGAAGGAAGGGAGGGAAGGAGGGAGGGAGGGAGGGGGGAGGAAAAGTTGGAGCAGCCAACAAGCTGGTTTAGAAGGAAAAGAAATTGAAGGCAGACAGAGGAATTAAAAAAAAAAAAAGAAAAACTGTTAAATGTATTTAGTGAAGGGGTCGATGAGAAGCTACAGAGAGAATAGCAGTGGGGACACCTCCACAGACTGTTCTTTAGGCCAGTTTGTTTAAATAAATACAATGTGGGAGGGAAATGAATGAAGAAGAAGATAATAGAGTTTCAATTCTGTGCTTATTTTATAATTTTTTTGCTGGAGGCATGAATAATAATATTGTGTACTATTGACAAAAAGATAATGTGCTGAGAAATGTGATGGTTCCCTTGTCATCTTGTGGCAGTCTGGCATGTAGTTAGAACCCCTAACAATGTGGCCGTCACATTTATTCTCTGAGGAATGTCAAAGATAAATGACATTTCTCAGTACAGTTAGCACAGAGTGATCTTTGCAATTAAAAAAAAAAAAAGCAAACCTACAACATTCTTCTTTAACTTTGCCCTTTAAAGTAATTTTACATTAGTATTAGGTTATGAAAGGGGTACAGAGAGTTCCCTAATACCTTCACTCAGACCCCCAGTGACAGCATCTTACATAACCATGTACAATGGCCAAATCATTGTTAACCCTGCTATATACCATTAACTAAATCACTCACCTCGTTTGGATTTTACCATATACTCAACCTTGGAACATATATAAATTTTTATTATATGTATAGTGTTACACAGCAGCCTCACAATCAGGATGCTCTTCATATATTCTGGATATAAAACTGCAGATATATATATTTTAAGCACCTAATGGCAAGTTTATGTTATTTTTAATTTAAATTTATCACAGTTATTATTTTTGCATTTCTGTATCCTAAATTTTTCTTCCCTGAAACCACCTTATAAAGATATTACTCTGTATTTTCTTCTAACACATTTCTAGTTTTACTTTCTACATCTATGTAATTAGTACACCTTAAATTTATGCTGTGTATTGTGCAAGATAATCAGATATTATTCTTTTTCCACATGGAGAGTCAATTTCCTCAACATTGCTTATTTTAAAACATCTACGCTTCTCCAATAATTCATGTTATCAAGTTGTTAAATATCCTGAGCTTTCTCTGTATTCTTTTCCTCATTACTCAGTCTTATTCAACTCATATATTTGTGTACTTTAATGGATATTTATGTTTTTATGTTTTTATGTATTTATGTTTTCTTCTTTTTGCAATTTCTTTAGCTACTTTCTCTCTCTTTTTTATTTTGTCATACAAATTTTGAGATAACCTTGTCAAAACCTTTGTGAAAATATATTATTTTCACTAAAACTACATTGAATATCTCAATTTCTCTGAATAGAAACAACATATTTCCTTACCTAAGAAAAATATTTATTTTTGTCTTCCTTTAAGGCTTTCAATACAAATATAGAAAGATTTTGTGTGTCTTTACATTTTTCTTAAATAATTTATTTTTATTCTCTTAATTGGTTATTATTAAATTATAAATGTGCCATTGATTGTTCTTGTGGGGAAAGAGGGGATATGTAGTTGTATCTGAAAGGAGAACTGAGAGATAGACAGAACTTGTTTTCTCACCCACTAAATCTTTGTATTGTTACTATTGCTTTGTTTCTTCCTACCCATTATAATTTTTTTTTTCTCTTTTCAATCTATGGTTTCTCTCTCTCTCTTTTGCATGGACTGGGACATCCCACGAAATCTGGAACAAAATGGCTATGAAAGGGATTCTTATCTTTTTCTACCTTAAAGGAAATAATTCCAACTTTCTAATCATTAAAAGTGATATGTAAATTTTTTATATCATATGTTAAGTCAATGAAACCTTTTTCATTAGCTTGGTCTAAATGTTTGGTTATGATAGTGGGAATTAAATGTTAACAGGTATTTTCCTATTTATAATCATATAGTTTTATCCTTTATATTAATAATAAGTAATTGAGTTAAATAGTTTGTTTATTTTAAGCCATCTTTACATATTATATTCCTGGGATAATTCTAACGTGTCATAATGTGAAATTATTTTCAAGTACTGCTGGGGCACCTGGGTGGCTCAGTGGGTTAAAGCCTCTGCCTTGGGCTCAGGTCATGGTCCCAAGATCCTGGGATTGAGCCCCACATTGGGTTCTCTGTTCGGTGGGGAGTCTGCTTCTCCCTCTCTCTCTGCTTGACTCTCTGCCTACTTGTGATCTCTATCAAATAAATAAATTTGGGTAAAAGTTATGAATATAATTATTTTTGGCAGCTAAATTCTTAGGTGAGGTTGGGTGTTAAATTTCCATTTTCATACTGTGCTTGTCCTGTTTTGGAATCAGTGTTCACCAAATGGAATTAGTGTCTTCCACTTTTCCTACTATACTTAAAAGTCTATATAACACTGGGGTTATTATTCCCTACATATTTGACTTATCAAAAAACTACAAGAAGTGTTTTCCTATGGAATAGACATGAAGTAGAATTAGGGGGTAACAATGTCTTATTTTAATTTTTAATTTGTATATTTAAAAGTGAAGAATGAAACTGAATGATGTTTCACAAATTTATCCTTCTTTTTCCTTTTTAGCAAAGTTTTTCAATTGTCTTTGCTAAATTTGTTTCTTTCGTGGGTTATTCCTGTTTATGTAAAAGGGTTCTTTGCCTTTATTTCCTGTTTTTTCCTATATTTGCAGTGCTTTGGTAGTAACAGTAGTAGTAGGAGTAGCAGCAGTAATAGTAGTAATAACACTATCGTTGTCCATGGACTTTCTGGCAAAAATTATATTTAACATTTTATGCATTTGAGTTCATCATATTTTTCTTTGGTTTCTATTTAAGATATATATAAAATCTCCATATATTTGATTTTAAAACTGGTAGTGTTTTCTTTTCTTTTTTTAAAAAGTGATTAAATCTTTGATCTATCATTTATTTTTATATGAGCACTGAGCAAAGAATTCAATAATATTTTTTTCCCAAATGACCCATTAGTTTTGTGAAAAGGATGGCTGTTTACTCTTATACCACTTAATGAACTATTGCTCTCTTCCCCACTACAACTGGCAAGTAAGGTTAACTTTTGCTGAGTAACCACAGCAGAAAACCACTAAGACTTAAAACAACAAGGTTTTATGTTTCACTGTCATTATATGTCTATTATGGCCATTTTCTATCCTGGGATTCAACTAAGGATACCACACAGTATGTATTCATTAAGTCTCCTTAATATCCCCTCCTCCAATTTTTATCAATTGTTTCTTGTTTTTCTCGACCTCAAGTGTTCTGAAAGCACTGATCAGGTGTTTTGTAGAATACTCCTCACCCTGAGTCTAGCCTGTGCTTTCTCAGGGATTAGACTGGGATTTGTGTTTGGTTGGGGGAGAATATCACAGAGATAAAGTTCCCTTCTCATTCCTTTACTTCAGGGGCACATGATATCAATATGACAAGTTTCTCCATTGTAAAATTATATTTATTTTCTCTCCATTCTTCATAAACAATTTGATAAATCAGCCCTCAGTCGAGAGCAGGTGAGTTAAGCTCACCTCTTGGAGGGGAGATTACATATACTATATGGTGTTCTTTGGTAAGGATAATTTATTCTTTCTCTCCCATTTATTTATTCATTAATTTACATCACTATGGCCTCATGGGTGTTTATTTTATAATAGTTTCCTTTATTTGTGTGTGTGTGTGTGTGTGTGTGTGTGTGTGTGTGTGTTTTAGGTTTTTATCAATGTGATATCAATTCTTTCAATATACACTGAAATTACAAAACAAACAAGCAAAAACATTGGAAATACCCAGTTGTGAAAAGTTTGAAAAAATTCATCTGGGCAACTTTCTAAAAAGGTGGGTAGGTAGCACTTTGATCATTTTCTTTCTTTCTTTCCTTCTTTCTTTCTTTCTTTTTCTTTCTTTTTTTTTTTTTTTTTTTTGCTTCTCTTATGTCTATTAATGTGTTTGACATTTGTGAGTCAATTAGGCGTATCACACTGACACACCCAAGTGGGTAATATATATGCCTTGTGTGTCCTAAAATGAGACATTTTGTTTTAATCTGAAGACATTTGAATTTAGGATCAAACTTTGCCTCTTCTCTTAAATGTGTATTCACTGAACTTACATTTTATCAGTTTAATTTTGCTTTTTTTTATGGCTCTTTTAGAGTTCTCAAATCATGAACAAATCTATGGCGTTTGTGTCATTTATTACAGATTTTTACGTTTGGGCTATACTTTCTTACTGTAGCATGAAGTGTAAACTCAAACTGTACCTAGTATGGACATATTCACATGCTTTTATCCAAAAAATGATAATGCCATTCCTTCTCTACTCAGTGATACTAATTGCCAGGCAAACTGGTGTATGCCCAGTGGTAGGCAGGTTATCTCTCCCTCAAGAGTTTTGTGACTTACCATATCTGTGTTGACAGGCTTTTCCTAAGATAATATCATATCACAGTATTTTAATATATTATCTGCCAGACAGAATTATCCTTCCTTGACAGTAATTTGTCTTTCAGAATCTCAATGTCTCCTGATTTAAAATCCCTTACATCTGTCATCATATCCATATTGGTCCTTTCATTAGATTTTTCTGAAGTTTGAACAATATTTAACTTACGTCTCAGAGAGAAATTGAAATTAGCCCCCTCCTTCTCCCCCCATCCTTTCCTATTAGCTTTCTTGAAGCTGAGTAGAAGTTCTTTGATTACTTTATTCCCCATCAAAGTGGTTAGTTTATGTGGATCTGTGGAAGGCACAGACATGGTCTGGTATTTCCCATTATAATGATTCTATTAGTAGGAAGGCTTCCCCTTCCATGGTCTTCCTAGTCAAAAATTTGCATTTGTCAATCTCAGAAAAGAAAAACAAAGTGTAAGTTGTCACAAAGACTTAATATATCATTCAAGACAAAAACTATTAATTTCAAGAGAAAGACACAGAAGACTTAAATTACCTGCCGCATCTTGGAGACTTTGCTAGAGAAGATGTGATAATAGATGGCACTGGACCTATTCTAGCCAAGGAGTGATAATTTTCCCTGTTTTAGTACAGAACCATATACTAGACAAAAACTATACATGATTTTTTTATTCTTCTATGATTACTTTGTGCAAATTGGAACTGTAGCCATCTTTCAACTAGTCTAGAATTCACAAAAGCTTTCCTGATGGAAAGCTGTCCTGTTCCACCAGAGCAACATAATTATGTAGCTGGAATCAGTTTTAATCACTTTACACAGATGAAGGAAAGATACCAGAGAGTCAAAAAAAAAAAATAGAATTTATTTAAAACCTAGTGAAGATGCTATAAGTTACACACAGATTGAAGACCTAATGTTAGGGGAAGAAGAATGCACGTACTTCCCAATCCTTTTCCTTTTGCTGGTTGTAAAGATAGTTTTAAACTTAAGAAGGCCAGGGACGCCTGGGTGGCTCAGTAGGTTAAAGCCTTTGCCTTTGGCTCAGGTCATGATCTCAGGGTCCTGGGATCGAGTCCCGAGTTGGGCTCTCTGCTCAGCAGGGAGCCTGCTTCCCCTTCTTTCTCTGCCTGCCTCTCTGCCTACTTGTGATCTCTCTATCACATAAATAAATAAAAAATCTTAAACTTAAGAAGGCCAAAATAACATAGAGTAGTGCGAATTGGATAAAGGTCTATTTCATCCCGACCCTGTCTATATTGGTAACGGTTTATGTGTGCCAATGAAGCCATTTAGAGAAATACAGTCTGCTGATTCTGGAGGAATAAAGCAAAATCTACTTAAAAAGTCTGAGTCACACAATAGAAAACATTACACCACTTTGATGGAGTATCTATGTGACCTTTGACAAGCCAGTTCCTATATCTCGTCCATGATCTGCGAGATCCCTTCCAATTCAAAATCTTCAACGACTCTCAGACAATCCTAGTTGATACGTGGTTAAGAAGCAGCATCATCATCAGCTGAAATGCAGATTGTTAGACTGCATTTCAGACTTACAGAATCAGAGCCTCTGGGGGTGGAAGGTTGGTTTTAACAAGCTCTCCTGGAGATTCTTTTGAAAACTCAAGGTGAAAAGCACTACTCTGAGACATTTTAGTGACAACTGGAAATAAGTAAGAACACACAAACAAGTAGGCTACAGGGAACAATGGGAAGTTCTGAAGGAAGATGTGGTTTCACTCTGGGTGTAGGAGCAACCAATAGACAAGGTTCAGGATGCATTTCTTGTTGTGGTAGAACACATTTTGGCTCATTCTAAACATCCGTGAATGGTGGTGGTTGTCCACTACAGGGAATTCTTTTTCTTTGTTTTGTAAAAATAGTGGTGTCACGAGAGTGTAGTCTCACTCTGACTCCAGAACCAAGGAAGGAGGAAAGCCTTGCAATAAAAAAAAAAAAAGCCTTGGCAAACAATACTTGCTTACATGCTCACGGTGCACTTTTCCCTCTGTGGCACTCTGGAGGCTGGTGCTGCTGTGCTGCCCTGAACTTGCTCCGGTTTCTGGTCTCCAAATGCACAAAAGCCCATTTTTCTTTATGACACCCAAGATCACAATACAGACTATAACACTGCCAGTCTTCTAGTCCTGACACAGGCCCCTGCAAGGAAAAGACCCTATGGTAATAACAATAATCACTTTCCTATCACACAAAGAAAACTCATGATTCAAACAAGATTTTCCCTTAGCGCTTATAATATCAGCTATACTGTACCTGTGGCCATATAAACAAAGTCATGGAAAGAGAAGAGAATCAACCACAAAAACATACCAGGAGCAGAATAAAAAGATGATGGCTTCCAGAAGACAAAAGAATGGCACTATCCAAGAAAAGGGATCTGATGCTCTGCAAGGACATTCAGCACAGCTGAAACCAAGGAGAAGACCCCCGGTCATGCTACCCAAAACTTCCTAGCATGTTCTTATAGAAACTTGGTTTGCTGAATCAGCAGTTCAAGAGTTTAATTCTAGCTGCGGGGGAGCTGGGATTTTAAAAAAGGAGTAACTTCTGAAATCTTGAAGGTGGCCAGAATAAAAAAGCATTACTGCCACAAGAAGCCCACAATAAATCTTTATTGAATATGGGAATAAATGAGTAGATGAGCCTGAACCAATGAAGTAACAAATGACAGCTTGTGCAATTAAGTTTTTTCAAATACAAAGTGCAATGCAGAAGAAGGAGATTCAATTTCAGTTATTCAAGTAGGGCCAACCACTATTACTTTCCCAGTAGACGGTTTGAAGAAAAAGGGAACTTTGAGAATTATAGTATACAAACAGATTAAATGTTCCAATGGGAAGGTGGCATATCATTGTAAAGAGCTCAGGCTTTGGTGTCACACTGATTATGTTCAAATCCTGACTTTGCCATTTGGTAGACAGATGTTTCAACTTCGAAAGGTCTGTAAAGGGGGGAAAATATCCCCATCCCATGGACTTAATTTGTAGATCAAATAAGCCAATCTGATAAAATACTTTGATAGAGCTCACTTAATTATTAACTGATTATTATTAACACTGTAAGTATTAAACACCATATGTCACCAAGCAATTTTAGATTGATGCACTTGTCTGAGAGAGAGGACAAATACTGTTTGTATCCCTTTTGCTTAATATTTCAATGGTTAACCAGAGAAAATCGAGAGAGTTTTAAGGTAAGGAAACAGCTTGGTCAGACCCCATTGCTCATATGACAATGACCACTAAATATTTTAGGAGTTAAAACTCCAGCAATGCTGAAACCCATGACTTTCAACAGAAATTTTTTGCCAGACTCTAAAAGTTTCCTGCTGTATACACAAACACCACACACATGCACATGAAAATTATTATGTCTTGGCTAAGAAAAAAGGGTCCAAAAATGAAAGTCACAATTCAGGGAATATAGAGTGCTCAGATTAAAGAGAAAATGCTATAACAAAATGCAGATCCTGCAGTGCACCCCAGATCCTATGAAAGAGGGCTTTCAGAATGAGCAATTAGTTGCAAAAGGGAAGGGAGGAAGGAAAGGAGGGAGGGAGAGAGGGAAGGAAGGAGGAAAGAAAGAGAGAAAGAGAGAGGGAGGGAGGGAGGGAAGGAGGAAGGAAGGAAAGATGAACAGAAAGAAAGGAAGGAGAGAAGAAAAAAAAAAAAAAAACTGGCCTAAAGAGTAAATAGTGCCGAGAGTTTGCAAAGTTAGTAAGAGAGAAGCAATCTCCTCCTAACAATACTATTGATAAAAACATGGTATTGAGAGGGAACTTTTAATTAAGTATGTAAGCAAGGGCTTAATTTTTTTTTTTCCCCTGCAGAAAAGTAATTAGACTCACACAAAGACCAGACATTCCAGAATAGTAAGAGTGGGAAACAGAGTAGGAGAAAGAGAAGGAAGGGTATCAGAGATTGAACAGAGGAGAAAACTAGACTCAAACCAGCAGATTTTAAAAATCTATTATTTTATGGGAAATAAAATTTGGAATTATTGTCAGAATAGTTTGACATACCTGGGTTTTATGTAGAATTATGGTTATGATGGTGTGTAATAATTACAAAATAACTCTGTGGTACTCTTTCCTTGATGTGGATTCCTCCATCTTTTTTAAACCAGTTTTTGGTTACGTGAGCCATTCTGTGTCAAAGAAACCTTCCAAACAATGCCATAGATACTTATCTGATAAGGTGATTCTTTCCTGAAAATTAGAGACAAGAGTGAGCTGACTAGAGAAGGTAGAACACACTAGAAGGGATCCATAGATAATATTCTCTTAAGCTTATTATAACTTACTACATATTAGACTTTCACAATTAATATGCCCTTTTGTTCATAGACCTCCAATTCTGTGGCATAGAAATAGTCCTAATGTCAGGAATTGGACTTTCTGATGCTAAAAACTGTATCTTAACTACTATTTCTGGGTATACTTCAGAAATTAGTGTTAATAGTTGAGAGAGCACCTAATATTTTCTAAAATAAACTTGTGTCAAATTCTATGCTTCCTGTGAATTACTAGTACTTAATTCTGGAAAACCCTTTATGATTTTGGTATTTTTATCCCTTATAACTGATAAAGAAACTGAGGCCAGGGGTATCTGGGTGGCTCAGTCAGATGGGCATCTGACTCTTGGTTTTGGCTCAGGTCCTAATCTTAGGGTCCTCGGATCCAGGTTGGGATGGACTCTGTGCACAGCGGGGAGTTGGCTTGAAGAACTACCGCCCCACCATCCCCCCACTTGCATCTTACCTCTCCCTCTAAACTAAATAAATAAATCTTTAAAAAAATAGAAACTGAGGCAAATACAGATTGACTAAATTGCCTGAGGTCACAGTGATGCAAGAGCTGAGTCTCTAAAACACACACTAAGCATATGTGTAAAGGCATATAAAAATTTGCTTCAGTGTATAAGTTGCTTTCCTAATTTTTTTTTTTTATTTTACTTAGTATCTTTTGCAACTTGTATGCTTAGTCATAATATAAAATAATTCTAGAGCATCTATATTGAGTATCAACTGTAGATTTTTTCCCTGAATATAAATTGGATTGCTCACAGTGAATTAAAAATCAAAAAGCCAGATTGTACTCAGTAAACAAAACAAAAAAGCTCATTCTGTACATTTATCATCTCTAATTCTGGTAAAGAAATAAAATATATTAAAGCATCATTCAGAATACTTTAATGTGAGCTTTTGCCCTTGACTTATTACAGGAAATATTTTTTAACACTGAAAATCTGTCTACTTTGTATCAAATGGGCATACTTTCCGGTCTTAGAAGAGTTCACTCTCTTTCACATATTTAGGCCAAATGAAATGCATTATCCATCAACTGCTAAAAGCCTTTGTAATGTTTTTATCAAAAACACAAACTATGATGTAAGTCAGAGTTGACAGATTAAGAAATAAAAATAAGGAGTACATGGTTAAATTTGAATTTTAGATAGACAAAGAATTTTGTTTAGTGTTAAGGATGGGTTCTGCAATACTTGTGAGGAAATACACTAAAAAATTATTGGTTGCCTATCTAAAATCTAAAAATGACTCAACATCCTGTATTTGGCAGTTATAGTATAAGAAATCAAAATAAATCAAATAATTGGTAAAATTTTTGAAGATAGATATGTCAGATGTAAGTCTTCTCCAGGGATAAGTTGACCTCTGCTGAAAATAAAAATACAATGTATACACATCGTTACTTTTCATATTGTAGCTTCATTAGTTGCTCAAATGCTTCCTGATGAGCTCCCTTTTCATGTTTTTTTTTTTAAATAATTTTACCCTTTATTTTTTTCTCCTGGATTATCATATTTAATGTGGTGACACTGGAATATTTTTGTTTCATGTTTATAAAAGGGAAGTACTCTGATGAATAATTAAATCTAGGATGAGAAATTTTTAGAATTGCCTTAGAGGAAACATTGTTGTGCTGTTTTACTTTACTTTTTAAAGGGTGTTTGTACAGACATTAGCCCTCCTTCCTCAAATCCTATTAAGATGAGATAAACTAAAGGCAGGTGGGAAGTCTCCATCTTGTCCCTCACAAAAATTCTGTTTAGAAAATGCCAGATCTATTCTTTGCAAGATTATTAAAGGAGGGAGTCAACCCTAAAGGACGTAATTGAATTATCAATATCTGGAACAAAAGGTAACTGATGGGGCACCTGGATGTCTCAGTTGGTTATGTGGCTGCCTTTGGCTCAGGTCATGATCCCAGGGTCCTCAAGCTCCACCTGGAGCTCCTTGCTCAGTCGGGAGACTACTCTCCCTCTCCCTCTGCCTGCCTGCTTGCCGCTCCCCTGCTTGTGCTCTCCCTCTTTCACTATCTCTCTGTGTTGACACACAGATAAATAAATAAAATCTTTAAAAAACAGAAAAAAAAAAAAAAAAACAAGCAGAAACTATGTTTCCAGAGCCATTGTTAAGTGAGAAAGAGAAATTCATTTTATATTCCATATATCTAACTATAAAATGTTCTAATGCATTTTTCTGACAAGTGAAATTGAAAATGAAAGTTCAGCAGCTAGGATCACATTTGTATTTGTTTTAACATTCCAAATGCCCAACTTTGGGTCATACTGATAATAATAACTAATATTAACTGAGTTTCCTTTTTATGTCAGCTTTCTCGTGCTAATTGCTTAATAAGAGTGATCTCCTTAAACCCACCAACAGTATGAAGCAGGTGGTGGTATTATCCTCATTTTATTGATTAGGATACTTGCCTAAAGTCATATAAATAATAAGTGCCAGAACTTGTACAAGATAATGTCCTAGGTGAAGAAAACATTCTGAACCCCTATAAAATGGGACAAGAGTGACAAAATCTACAGAGGACCCTGAATTAAGTTGACATACATCTTTCCATTTTTTGATTGATTAGTCCCAATCCCAATACATACATTAAAAATAATTATATTTTTTAAATCATGATTTAAGACATTGCCCTATGGAAATAAAATAAGCTGTAGAAGCTGAACATAAGCAATCAGCTTTGTCTTTAAAGAACTAATGGAGACTCCATCTATAGCGATTCTCATCTTGGCTGCCTTTGGGGAAATCCTGGAAAATTTTTAAAAATACTAATGATGCATGAGTCCCCTCCTGGAGACCATGATTGAATCTACCTGGGTTACAGACTGAGTATCAGGATATTTTAAAACTCCCTAATTGCTGGGGGGGGGCGGGGGGAGGAGGCATGTGTGCAAAAAAACAAATGGCACTGTCACTTCGTGCAGCATTTATAGGCTAAACTTAATGCAGCTGTTTACAACAGTCTTTGCAACTGTCTGAGCAACATTCAAGTTGGTCCTGACAGCTTTTCTAGCTAGTATATAGGAATGACTCCTAAAAATATATTACTTTGAACAGACATCTATCCCATATTCTCATTGGAAAACATAACTAGAAAAGTAGGTTTTGGGGCGCCTGGGTGGCTCAGCGGGTTAAAGCCTCTGCCTTCGGCTCAGGTCATGATCCCAGGGTCCTGGGATCGAGCCCCACATCGGGCTCTCTGCTCAGCAGGGAGCCTGCTTCCCTTCCTCTCTCTGCCTGCCTCTCTGCCTGCCTGTGATCTCTGTCTGTCAAATAAATAAATAAAATCTTTAAAAAAAAAAAAAAAAAAAAAAAAAAAGAAAAGTAGGTTTTATCTGTTCCCAGAAGATGGTGAGAAAGAGGGAAGCTATAAGTATATGGGGATACAAAAGTTGCTTAAAATTTCAACAACAACAATAACAATAATAATAATAATAAAATGGGAAGATATATTCTCTAAGACCAACATTTCAGAAGACTGCCTTGTTTCTCAGTGTCTGAGGATAATACTGCAGTAATTAGTGTCCCCAGCCTCCAGTTCCCTAGCTCCAAATTGTCCTAACAATTGGCATTCTTCTGAGAAAAGCAAACATACCCAGGCATAAAGCCTTTAGTCCCTGGAGGTTCCCAGAAAGCAAATTAGTCCACATAGTAGATTAGAAATAGAAAAAGAAAAGTAGGCAGTGGCGACTTTTGGTAGTGGCAGGAATAGCAACCCGATGATTGAAGAATGTGTGAGTGGTTGTTGGCAACAGGGATTGGCTGTGAGCTTTGAGCCCCTCTGGGTTTGTTGGCTGTGGGAGTCCTAATTATGAGCATAATAGATAAACTCATCATGGCCACAACAAGCTACTTAATCTAGCTCTGCTAATAATAGCCAATTAAGTTTGCATTATGAAATGATTTCTAGAATTGAAGGTAGGTGGACTTTTAATTATGTATTGTTTGAAAACATTAAAGATTTTGAATCAAGGGCTTGAAACATTATCTTTGGTATGTGGTAATAGTTCTGATCATACCAAAATTGTCTGCTGTACCTAAAATAGCAAATCAATGATAAATGGAGTCAAATTGTTATGTAATTTGGATATAGGAGATTAGTATTATGTGTTTATATTATTTCTTCCTCTAGATATCCCATTATTTCTGGTTAATTTTAATCAAGATACCAAATGGCCTTTTATCTCTATTTTTTACCCCAGAACTGATTCTAACTACCTAACATTTGTTTGAATTTGGATTTAATAAATGCCTTCTCCTCAACCCTTACAGCTAAGCTTTTGAACTAGTGGGTTGGTAATGAAGATATATAAAGATAAAGAGGAAAAAGGAACATTGGAATTACATATATTAGGTCTGCAGTGCTTTGATTTCATTCTAGCTGCCTATGGAAGTAGAGATGAATGAATATCAAACAACTTAAATCATAGTCTAAGATCATAAGAGGAAGAGCCTCAGTTTTGCTACGGCTCCCTTACTGTAAACACAATTTCCAACTAACAGAAATAAAAGAACGCCTGCTTTCTATATTCACATGTTGGAATCCCTCTACTTACTTATTGGTGTTTGTTTGATTGTTGGCTTAGTTATGTTTTTTTAGTTTCTATTTTTAAAGAAATATGGAGAAGGGTGCAGTATGTTTTTCTGTAGATGTTTAATAGACAAATTTTTGTTGGATGAGTGGATTCAGGTGTGAATCAAGAGTATAAGTCTACAGCACTGATTCTTAGACTCTAGCATGATCAGAATCTCCTGGAGAGCCTGTGAAGACAAGGATTGCTGCTTTTCATTCCCAAGGTTTCTCATTCAGTATTCTTAGGGGAGTACCCAAGAATTGATATTTCTAACAAGTTCCTAGGTGATGTGGATACTGCTGGGCTAGGGACCATATTTGGAACCACAGATCTATTAACACTAATAAAATAGTAACATTGCATTGTATAACACACAAAACATAGCCAATTTAGTCAGGACCTAAAGTCTCATTTGATTCACTTAAAAATATGAATCCACATGAAAAAGAAGCATGTTTATGACTTCCCTCATCAAGCACATCAGATTTCGTATCTTCACCAGCCCCACTGGGGAACCAGACCCAAAAAAGAGAATGTATTCTGGGCTAGTACCCAATTTCCATCCTTCTATCTAAATTTCACTGACATTGATGGTATTTATATATTTTATCCTCCCATTTTTCCTTTATTATTATTAGTACGGTTATATCTATACCATCATAAAGAAAAACAAGTTAACTTTTTTAAAATTTATTTAATTAGGGTCTGAAAGGTAAGCTTAGTGTTAGTGACCATGCATCTGTTCCTAAATGCTAAAAACTCAAGGTCACTGGGTCAAATAAAACTCATCCTCTAACCCAAATATGGTATTGATAACCCCAATGATGGGCAAAACGAGCTTTAATCACAGTTCTTAAAACCACATTTTGAAAGAAATCCCAGATTTTTGAACAAAGTTTTTGCAGAACTAGAGTTAAAAATGATGCAAAAGGTCAAGGTTTGTTTCATAGGATCCAGACAAGGAATGCAGAGCCATAAATCCTTTTGCCTCTGACAGCAACAGGATCATTGAGGAAGTTAGACATGACACATTAAACACCCAAGCAAAAGGACAACACAGCCCTTCTGGGGCAGATGGATACCAGGGTTTCTATGATTTTTATCACCTTAATCAAACAATCAAATCTCTTTCATATACATATGCACTCCAGATAGATAGATAGATAGATAGATAGATAGATAGATAGATAGATAGATATAGACGTGAAATTCCTGGCCAGTCCATTCTTAACTTACCCTTAGAAGATTTCCCTAGCAAATGCTTCCTGCCTATGCCAGCCATATGTTACTAGAAGGAGGTCTTTGTACAGCTTGGTCATTCTGGAGATAGTAACCACAAATAATGGGTCTTGGAGATCATGTAAGTGTCTGTGAAGATGAGCTAACCTAATTTTGTCATTTTACAGATAAATACATTTAGGTGGAGTTGAGAGAAATTCACATGGCCGGTTACCAACACATGATATAGGACTGCTGAATAGTGCTTCTCTGCATGGTGCACTTTC
This sequence comes from Enhydra lutris kenyoni, assembly GCF_002288905.1. NCBI lineage: Eukaryota > Metazoa > Chordata > Mammalia > Carnivora > Mustelidae > Enhydra > Enhydra lutris. Next base: position 10,730,323 of record NW_019154104.1, on the reverse strand, counting down.
TCTTATTCAATACACCTTCTTAAGGAATTCAGTTATCCTAGAAGATGCCTGTCAAGATTAGCATTATTTCAAAGTCTGCAAATTGAAAATGGACCTACTTGTTTTGTTTATTGCTTTGGGTATTATGATTCTATTTCACAGAGGAGTGGAACCAATAGGATATATCGATACAGATATATAGGTATAGATGTCGTTATGGAAAGGTTTGCTTTAAGGAATTGGTCCACATGATTGTAGTGGCTGGCAAGTTTGAAATCTGTAGGGCAGCCCTGAGTATTGGAAATTGAGATAAGACTTCATATTGCTCTCTTGACTCTGAAATCTGTAGTGTAAGCCAGCAGCCCGGAAATTCAGGCCAGGTTTATAATTTGCAGTCTTGAAACAGAATTGCTTCTCTATCTGGAAACCTCAATTTTTGCTTCTAAGACCTTCAATTGACTGGATGAGATCCCCCCACATTATAGAGGGCATACTGCTTCACTGTAAGTTTACTGATTATAAATCTAATCACGTCCACAATTACTTTCACAACAACATCTAGACTATTATTCGACCCAACAAGTGGGCATGGCAGCCTAGCCAAGTGTGCACGTAATAGTAACCATCACACATTGGTTTGTGATTCCTAAACATGTGTTTCATTCAATTGTCTACATGACTAGAAAGTCAGGTTGAAAGTAGTTGTCCCTTACCCACAAAGGATGGATCCAAGAATCCCAGGGGATGTCTAAATCCACAGATAGTACCAAACTCCACATACACTTTTTTTCCTATACATACATACATACATACCTATGATAAAGTTTAATTGATACATTAGGCATAGTAAGATCTTAACAACAATAATTAATAATAAAATAATTATAACAATATACTGTAATAAAATTAATGTGAAGGTGGTCTCTCTCTCAAAGTATCTCAGTGTACCACACTCATCCATTTTCTTGTGGTAAAATGCCTACGTGTTGAGATGAACTGAGGTATGCATTGTGACTTAGTGTTAGGCTACTAGTGTCCTTCTGGTATACTGTCAGAAAGAGGAACATCTGCTTCCAGATGGCCCAAGAAGAAAGTAAAACCACAGATAAGTGGGGGATACTATATTTAGAAAGCACCAAGTTGAAACTGCCTAGGTTAAGCAATGTTTTCCAGGATGGCCTTAGCTGATGTTGCACTCTCATCAGTGTGACTTTGATTTGCACCAATCTTTGATTGAAGATAAGGACTTGGTTAGTTACCACTCTAAAGCCTCCATTCATATAAGGGGTCTTGATAGGGACAGAGTGGTATACCTAAATATCTTGAGATGTAAAAATACTTTGTAAACTATACAAATCTACTCCTCATTCATTTTTTTTCTTTTTTTTGAAGGTTTTTTTTTAATTTTTTTAAAATTTCTTTTCAGCGTAACAGTATTCATTGTTTTTGCACCACACCCAGTGCTCCATGCAATACATGCCCTCCCCAATACCCACCACCTGGTTCCCCCAACCTCCCATCCCCCGGCCCCTTCAAAACCCTCAGGTTGTTTTTCAGAGTCCATAGTCTCTCATGGTTCATCTCCCCATCCAATTTCCCTCAACTCCCTTCTCCTCTCCATCTCCCCATGTCCTCCATGTTATTTGTTATGCTCCACAAATAAGTGAAACCATATGATAATTGACTCTCTCTGCTTGACTTATTTCACTCAGCATAATTCTTCCAGTCCCGTCCATGTTGCTACAAAAGATGGGTATTCATTTTTAGGTGATCTTCAGGGAATGGAGTATTATCCAAGCTTTTTTTTTTTTTTTTTTTCTATCAGAAAGACAATTAAATGATTCTTTAGATTTAAGGAGAAATTAATATTGATCATCTGATATCACAACAATAGAAGCCTAAATTATTGGTTTTCTTCTATGTAAATTATGAAGAATGTTACCTCATCCTACACTTATATTTAGGTATACCTTAAAAAAATTGCCCTAAAGTATTTTTGATTTTTGCACAAACTCATGCATGTAGAGATTATCGTTACATGTAGAATTCTTGCTTTCTCTGATATCCCTCTTCCCATCACTTCCTGACACTGTCCCAACTGTCCCTCCAACCCCTCTGCTTCCTCTAGAATTTATAACCATGAACTCTGTGGGAATAGCATGCAACCTAGAAATAATGAAGAAATTGTTCTATCTATTCAATGGGAGCCTGTTAAAAATGTAAAGAACATTGTCTCAAATAAACCTAATAATAATGATTGATTTAGCCACATCTATCAGTTTCTTTCCTATTAAAAACAACAACAACAACAACAACAACTCAGAAGCCCTCTTCTAAATTAAGAAATCATATATTTGCTACTGTTCTTTGGTTAAAAATGTATGTAGATATAACCGTACTAAAATAAATGTTTATGTCACTATAACAACATTTTGTGTGGAGGGAAAGGTACATATTAGGAAATATATATAAATATACAAATATAGGTCTGGAAATTATAGTCATAATTTATTCTAGGTTTGGCAAATTCAATAAAAAATCAACTGGATTTTTAACTTTCCAGAGTTTTAATTTTTTAATCACCCCAAATTTAGATTTGGGGTTTACAGTTTTAAATTTACAAATTTACAGTCAGTAAGAGATTAATTTACCTGAACTGTTGAAATCTCACACCTTGGTCTTGGCACCTACAATCTCATTGCTTAAAAAATGCCTCCTTGTTTCTGAAACACTGTATTAAGTGTCATGACTTTGACGAGGACACCAATGATTGTACTTGTTACCAAGTCTCACCCGACTCACTCCCTAACAGCATTCTGTTTGCTGAACTGCAGCATCTCATTGGGAAAAATAGGACGTGTTAGGCACCTACTCTGTGTCAGGCACTTGCTTAACCATGAAACCTCAGAAAAGTCCTAAGAAGTTGAGATAAAGAGCGTCATTTTACAGATTAAGAACTGTATATTAAATTATGGAAAGAACCCAAGGCTTGGCAGTTTGTAATATACAAATACAGGATTTAAACAGTTTACTAGCTAGCCTGTTATATTTATTCATCCACTTAGAGCTCTGTCAGCACTAAATAAACTGTTCTATTTATCTGTTTATCCTCAACTCCAAGTGCAGCCCAGAGCACATAATAATTACTTGATGAATCTTGAGTGATTGAAGGAATGAATGAATGAAGTATTTTTTTTCTAAATTCAAGTCTTTCACAGTAAATTTATAGAGATTTACAAAGTGCTAAACCTCACACAGATAAAAACATTTATTTCCAGTTCCCCTATCTATCCTATTTCAAGGTTTCCTCTAGAAGTTAGTAGTTTTTTACCTTTGACACCAGTTAACACATAATTATCTTCTTATTGTGAAAAAATGGAAAGGTTATCATGACGTTTGATGGAAAAAGTCAACTGAAATAATACATTCTGTGAAATACAACTGTCAGAGAAGAAATCCAACCCTGTTCTTTCATTTCTCTGCAAAACATATATATGTTTTGCTACAGATAATTAACATTTATAAAAGCCAGAAAAGCTCACCTGAAACTTTTGGCAGGTAATTAGTTGGATGAATTGATTAATGTGCATCTTAATCAGTTATAATAGAGTGGGTATGAGTTCTTGTTTTGCAACCCTGTACAGAAAAACTGTCACTAGTTTAACACTATGTCAGTCCAGCTTCTCAAAGAAAACCATAAAGTCTTCTATAGTTATGACTCATTGCATAAATATCCTTTCAAACATAATAAATTTGGGGTATAAAATTTGAAGTGATATGTGCTATTAAAATTCCAAGTTAATAGTGAACATGAAATGATTGTATCTGAGAGCATATATGTTAGATTATGCTACCAAAAATTAAATGATATGTCACTTACCCGGTGTCATTTCCCATGGGAATTTAAGAATCTGTTATTTTCATATTCTACGGACTACTGAAAGCACGTTTAGGAATCCATTATGCTTATATGCTATGGACTACTGAAGACAGTTAAGATTAATTTTTAAAGTTGTTTGAGAAAGAAATTCTTTGAAAATCCCTAAACTTTTTTTAGGCCTTTCCAGATATTTTCCTAAAACTTAAAGAAATTTGAAGATTCCTTATAGACAAGTATATATAAAGTATTTTATGGGAGGCTAATTATTGAGCAGATTTTTAGAAAACTAACATCAGTACTTTCATAAAAATATTCTTAAAACCTGGGCCAAATATTTTATTAAATAATTAAGTAATGAGGGAAACACTAAGATATCTTAGCTGCTTCAGAGCAGAGAACCCAAAGAGCACAATTATATAGGCAGCCAGAAATTGTGACAGTGAATTTATGATTGTATCCATAATTAGATTGATATCTATAGGACAATAACCTATGACATTCCATCAGACAGAATTATTGCATTTCTTTGCACTGGAATTATCTACATTATTATCAGATTTCTACAACTGCAGAGTTGTAAATAACTCAAGGGCAACAAAAGATAAAATATGCCATATGGTAAGCTTGACAGAATAGGACAGTCCATGATGTTTCTGCCCATTTCAAAATCTTTTACAGTAGGCCCTGATACTTGAGCAATGCATCTTGGAAAAATATTTTTGGTAAACTATTAGTTGAGTCTCTGTGAGACATGGGGTGTCAGATGCTACGAAGGCTCTAGAGAAGACTATGAGGTCACTTTGCATGAGATAAGAGGAAGACTGTCTGGCTTCTGAAACAAGAGTGTTTGAGGTAGAAGGAAGGGGGAGAGCAGGAACGGGGGAGATGGTAATCTTCAATGGGCACCCATACCAACTTTTCTGACATCTGAGTTTCAACACACTGAATAAAATGGCAGTGCTTTGTATGATTAGATTGGTAGGAAGAACTGGTAAAAGAAGAGTTCCTAGTCGTGGTGGTGTAGGAGAGGGTCAGCATGGGAGAGCTCAGAGATAGAGGAACAGAGAGAACTTTGAGTGAAGGACTGGCAAAGATCTGGAGGAAATGAAAGGCTTACAAAAGGCATTGTGGAATTAGAGCTGTGAGGTAAATTCTGCCGATATCCAAAGGATCAGAGGCATTAGACATAAAATGTTGTGATCAATACCTATCACAAAAGTTATTCAAGTGATAAAAGCATGCATGCTTTTTACAGTTTTGAAGGGCTTACATGGAAAGTAGCTCCTATAATTTTTGTAGGTGGTTTGTTTGATATACAGGAGACCCTCAGTGGATGCAAATGGTCTGTCTGGCATCTCCATTTTCTACCTTGATGTTTTCACTGTGACAGTTTCAGGGCCCTTGCAAATGCTTTGCCTTTTCGTCTCTGCTTACCTAATATCTTTCAGCCAAATTCTGGAGATCTTTCAATTGTCTGAAGATTTGCTGCCCTTAGAACAGTACAGCTAATGATAAAATTGTGCTTGTCCCATTTAGACCACAAGCTCCTTAGAAGGCAAAGAGGTGCATGTAATATTATTTTTGTTCTTCAATAATATGTGTTCATTTGGGGGATATGAGTCTTTATGAATGGACTGTAAAGAAAATGAAAGTCATGGCCAAACAAATATGTTTTCCTTAATCATAAATACGACAAAATAAAGGGTTTGCGTTCATGAATTTGCATCATAATCAGGTCATTTAACTTGATGTTTTATTTTTATTTTTTATATTTTAAATGTTTAAATTATTTTATCAAATTATTTTATGTGATTTGTATACTAGACATTGTCATATTCATTGTCTCATTTGATTCTGTTTATTTTCCTGGAAGTACAATTTTCAAGAGGTAAAAATAGATGCATAGTTCGAGTAGTCATTAAGGGGTCATGCCACTGTTGTGTGCCAGTGTCAGAAGTAGTAATCAACACATTTTATTTCTGTTCCCTCCCAGCTATGTTTGGATTACGTTTAAATAAATCAGTGGCAATCTCAGGGCATGGTGGATTGTGTATCTAGTAGACAATCAGCAACCATAATAGATAACTTTCTATCTTTCTATTTCCTTTTTTTTTTTTAATTCAATATTCCTCTTTCTTTTCCCTCCACCCACAAGATAATGTGAATGAAAACAAAAGCAGGATTCTAATGATACACTCTATATTTGACCTTAAACAAATCAATTAGCTTGTGTGGTATTATCTGGAGAGTCTCAGCATCCTAAGCTAGATCAGGATTCTAGTGATAAAACATACCTCAGGAGTGTGTTAATAATCAACAGATGTGTAGAAATCCAATGCATTATTTTTATTTTCCCATTTTCCCTTTCCTTTCTTGTTTGCTGCTGTTTATAGCCCTGAAGTGGACTGCCTAGCTCTCTGCTGACACTTAGGACTTAAACAGTTTTGATGATGATCTAAATTAGCCTTTGGACTGTCTCAGTCCCTAGAAAGTGTTGAGGGTCTCCTCTAATTGTTGCATTTTGCAGGATGTATTCTTTGAGTTGACTTCTTCCATCGATCGTCATGATAACCTTCTCATTCTTCACAATGAGGAGATAATTATGTGTTAACCTGAGGTCTAAGGTAAAAAGCTTCCAACTTTTAGATGGAGACCTTGTTTTTATAGGATGTAAAGGAACCTGAAAATTAATGTTCTTATCAGTTTGAGACTAGACATTTTGTACATCTTTAAGAAGTAACTTTGAAAAGACAGATTCAAAACACTGAACAAAAGTCACCTCAAATGCGGATATTTGAATTTTATTTTTAAAACAGAAACTGGTTTATTTACACAGAAGTGTTTCACCTACAGTGAGTGGTTGTTTTGATACACCTACCAAATCGTGTAAGCCATTATTCTGAAATCCAAAACAAACCAGGGCCGTGGACTCATAGCATATGACCTCAATCCCGTCTGAGTTGGCTCTGCCGAATGTCAGCCCTGTGGTTTAGGAAAAGTTAATCTAAGCTTTTGGGTCTCAGTTTCCTCATCTGTAAAAATGAGTAACACCCCTAACTATTAGATTTCAGCTCTAAATTCCCAGGCTGTAACAACAGCAGGTTTTTCATGCCCTCAACTGTGAGTAGTTGAACATATGAAATAATAACTGGAGATTTGAGCTCTCAGTCTGTGTGACTTCACCATCACCTGGGGTGAGTGCCCCTTTTTCTTCATATGTCCCTTGGGGTTGCCATCTGCCCTCTGATTGGTGGATTTGCTTTCCTTTTCTTTTTTTATTCTAATTACCTCTTGCTCTCCTTCCAGTGCTATTCCACCCCCACAGTAATGCTTCATCCTTTCAGCTAACACTTTCCAAAGAGCTCAAATTCTTGCTCTCTCTAAACATGTTTGTGCATATGTGTGTTTGACTATAAGTAATGTCCTCCTGCTTTATATGTTTGATGCCCAAATATACAAATTTACTCAAAATATTTCTTTTGAACTCTTAAAGCAATAGTAGATTCATTACAAAGCATGGTGAGTGTATTAGTTTTCTATTGATGCATGAAATTACCAAAAATTTAGTAACATCAAACAACACAGGGGCACCTGGGTGGCTCAGTGGGTTAAGCCTCTGCCTTCAGCTCAAGTCGTGGTCTCAGGGTCCTGGGATCGAGCCCTGTACCAGGCTCTCTGCTCAGCAGGGAGCCTGCTTCTCCCTCTTCCTCTCTGCCTGCCTCTCTGCCTCCTTGTGATCTCTCTCTCTCTCTCTGTCAAATAAATAAATAAAATTAAAACACACACACACATATATATATAATATTATACATATATATTATATTTATATATGTGTGTATATGTGTGTGTGTGTATATATATATATATATATATATATTTTTTTTTTTTCCTTACCATCTCCATGAGAAAGAAATCTAAGCATGGTTTGGCTGGGTTCCCCGTAAGGCTGCAGTCAAGGTGTCTGCCAAGACTAGATTCTCATCTAAGACTTTCCTAGGTCATGTGGAAATAATCCACTTCCAAGTTCATGTGGTTCCTGGCAGAATTCAGTTTTTTGTAGGCTGCTGGATTGGGAGCCTAAGTTTCTTTCTGGGGGTGGGCCAGAAGCCACCCACAGCCCTTTGCCACCTGATCCTATCTACAGGGTAGCTTGCAGTGTGCAGGTTGCTTCTTTAAAAACAGGAAAGGAGAACATCTCCTAGCAAGACAGATGTCAGTCTTATGTAACATAATCCTGTCTACCTAAGTGCATACATCCAGTCACCTTTATCATATTCTATTGGTAAGAAGCAAGTCACAGATCTTGTTCACACTCAAAGGGAAAGGATTATTCAATACAAGGCAGCTAGACCCTGTCCACCACAATGAATAAAGATAGGACATCTTAGCCATTAAATGTTATTCCCTGTATTTCTTTTTTAGTGATCGGTGAAGGCCAGAGTATTGATAATTTTGTAAATTTCATGGGATAGCATCAACTATATTAAAAAGACAATGACATGTCATTGAAAGTGTTAGGTAGCAAGGTATTAACATAGGCCTACTTAGGGGGAATGTCAATCACTATCTGAAGACAACAGCTGGAGGAGGACAAGACTGGCAATAGAAAAATCAGTTATGCTGCCCACCAATCCATGTAAGAGGCAGTGTCACATCAGATTAGGGAGTGGTCACACAACTGACAAACAGCAGTCGGAGGTGAGATGTTGTTTGGAAAATAGAATTGACAGAGCTTGCTAAAGTAAAAAGAATTTTGAAAATGAGTTACCTGGAATGGAAGTTGATAATGATCATTTACTAAGATTGAAATCACTAAAAGAGGAGAGGGTTAATTCACAATGGGGCAAGACATCATCCCGTAGAAGGTTAAGTGAGGGTTTGGGACTCAAAGTAAGAAGAGAAGAAGGGTGAACATGTTCCCAGGCTAACATGGGCATTAAGATGAGTAAAGGGAACCAAGAGTCAGGAAAGGGGGTGAGAAGTGCCAGTCAGAGGGAGGAAGAAATCTTAGAATATGAAACCAATAGATGTTAGGGTTTTGAGGAGCAAATGCCACAATGGTTTACTGTGACTGAGATATAAGCAAGGTAAGTAATGCAGAATCCATTGTTTTATCAATAAAGATATTTTAGGTAGACTGCATTAGGGCAGATGATTCTTATATTACAGTTCTAAGAGCCTCCTGAAGTTCTTTATAAATTCAAAAACCTAATATTGCAAATTAGTTCCCACAAGTACTGCCTCTTTTCTTCTACTTATGGTGAAATTCCATTGTAGGACAATTCCAACCAGCATTGGATCCTGAAGAAATTCAATCTGCATCGACATCTTGAAAAGTTGTAAATGCTGCACAAAATTTTAGGAAACAGCACAGTTGAAACACAAATTATTTGTTCCTCTGGAGATTTATTGCAGATCGAAACTTCCATTTGTCCTATAGTGACAAGTACAAGTCTAGCATTTCTCTTTGAATTCTCTTGCAAGCTTTTATTTAAGCAATTACAATTGCAGCATAAGGCATTTCTGGAGATTAATGACTGCCTGGGAGGGGTTGCTCTCTGGTCCATTAACTCCAACCAGTCATTAATTTACATGAAAGGTCCTGCATGAAAGTTGTTATTACTAATATGAGCTGAAAATAAAAGAAACATACAGTAGGTATATCAATTTCACCCTCTCCCCCAGGACAATGCAAAGTCATTTCATTTGTATGAGGATCTTCAAGAAAAATGAGGTCTCTGCCTATAAGTCAATCACCTGGCTTAGTGCTCTTCTTGGGAATCTAATTTTGCCTACATTGAAACAATGAACTTAAAAAGGAAATAGGAGAGCAGAAGTCACCTGACCTAATCCAAGCATCTTGATCTTACCAGCATGTGTTGATATTAACTATAATTTTTGTTAAACAGAGTAGATTAAAAAAAAACACATTGTCCTAGTTTATACTGAGATCTGTCTTAAATTTGTCAGAAATATTTCTATAAGATGCATATCTTGCTTTTATTTTTTAAGAGCTATACACTATTTACTCACCTTAAATATACTAAATCCTAAATTAACCTATGAACACTTAAAATAACTTTTTGTCCCAAATATTTAAACACTTTTTAACATGTTTTCCATAATATTTATTGTTAGAAATCATCATGAGAAAGTACATCTAAAAAGCAGAATATAATAATCGAGTTTTATCCTTTGAATAGATCTTGAATATTTTTTGCACTACTAAGTTATTTCAATATGGGATAGAACTCATGGACAAAAAAAAAATTGATCTCTTATACCTGTGTGTGTGGGGGATGTGAAGAAAGTTGTTATATCCTATCTTATCTAAATATATCATGATATATTTCAATAAGATTCAACTTTCATCTTTCATTTCATAAAATATTTTATACTTTCAACCTTCTCTTTACAAAAATTACCATTAAGCTAACTACATTAGATGCCAGAACACTCATTTTTAGTAGTACATGCTTTTATCTTTTACTAGAAAAGTTTGATTATGAGACCTGATGATATTAATAAAATACACACATACACATATACATCTAACCCACAGAAGCATGTAAGTATATCTGCACATAGAAACACACACATTCACGCATGCATCAATGTGTATATATGCACACACATATGGACACATGCATGTATGTGGGCACGTATATCTATGTGCATACTCATGCATGCAAATATGTATGTGTATGTTTGTATATAGACACATATGGACACACATTTATGCAAATATGTACAATTAACCCCCAATTGCCCAACATACATAGCTACATATTCACTGAACTCATATTAAGCTTTGCACCACAGTCTTCATTTTATACATAACTTAAAGTTACATTTGCACTGATTTATTACAACTCAGATAATCAAAAATAAACATACCTTTAATAATTTGTTATACAATATGAAGTTAGTTTTCATGACTGTATAACTTGAATTTGATACTTTCAATAATCTATCTTTTAAAATATGCTTTATAGGGATGCCTGGGTGCTCAGTCATTAAGCGTCTGCCTTCATATCTGGTCATGATCCCAGGTTCCTGGGATTGAGCCTCACATTAGGCTCCCTGCTCAGTGGGAAACCTGCTTCTTCCTCTTCCTCTCCCTCTCCCCCTTCTTGTGTTCCCTCTCTCATTGTGTCTTTCTGTTAAATAAATAAATAAAGCCTTTAAATAAATAAATAGGTAAAATATGCTCTGTATATTTTTAAAAAATGCTTATTAACATGTTCATTTCGATTAAAATACAGAATAAATTGTTTTCTAATAGAAAATGAATCAGATTCATCTGATTGATTTAACAACAAAGATTTCCTTTGACCTATAGTTAATGTGACAATTATTCTCATACGTGGAACAACCTAAATCTGGAACTTCAAAGTACTGACAGAAATGTATTTGAAACCTATGATAAGATAAAAATATTTTGTCATAATATATCATGATGATAAAAGTCTATTGACATTAATGTTTAGATTTTCTAAGCCCTTTCTTATATGATTAAATGAAGTGCTCCAGAGTAAAAAAGTCACAGATGTAGTTAAATTGCCATTTGATAAGATCTTGTTAAGCATTTTTTATAGAATTTGCAGAATCTGAGAAAAGAAACGCCATTATTAACTTGGTAACAAATTATTTTGCAAATAATATGGCTTTTAATTTTCTTTCTAAATTATTAAAGGAGACTCTCATCAATTGTCTCTCAAAAGATCATTACAAAGAGTTGTAATGATAAATCATACTCATTTTGGCTTATAACTTGGAAAAAATTCAAAAACTTGATTGGCATTGCTATAACAAAACTCATTCAATTTGGATCCATTAATTTCCATAAATAACTTTTCTTAATATTTATATCTATAAAAGTAAAGAAAAATCTTATTCTAAAAAATAAATAATAGGCAGCCAGGGGACATATCAATCCATAAAATAGAAAATAAAGATATAGTAAACAAGATTAAAGTGGAGAAAATCTGCACAAAGTTATTTGAAAAGAGTAACAAAATAGATAAACCTCCAAAAAAAAGTTGATCACACAAATAAGTCCAAATAAAAATTATCACAGACAAAAAAATTGGATGGACATGATGCCAAATTGGGCCTAGATGATTATATTCAGGCAAAATTTTAAACAAATGTGATGATATAATAAAAAAAAGCCTCATGTATATAACTTTGGATTACACAAAGATTAAAGAAGGACATAATCGGAAGTAGGCAAGATTAAAATATAATAGATATTCTCTAAGGGTTTATCTCAACAATTTTGGAAACCTGCATGAAAAGATAAGAAACTTTAGAAAAATGTAACTGACTGAAAGTGATTTAAAATAGGATACATCAACAGTAGTATATATAAGAAATCAAAGGTATAATTAAAAACCTCCCCGCAAAGAGAACACCCATCCATAGATTTTACAGGACAGTGGTAACAAGTTTCAAAAGCTAAAAAGACATAATGCTCATGTATGGGGAGAGTTAATAGAATTAATTTAAGAAAGAGTACACGGAATAAATACATCAAATGTCTTCACATTGATCTTACATTTCAACATAGCTTCAATAAAAATCTCAAATTCACGGAATTTTTTAAAATTAATTTAAATGTGCATGGAAGTCTCAAGGCCTAAGTATAGGCCAGTTACATCTCTGGGGGGAATTATTAAAAAACATAAAAAGAGGTTTTTGTCTTATTGGTAGTGCTATTTATTACTAAACAACTACTGACATAGTGATAGACAAGGTGATGAATATAATGATAGAATTTAAAGCCCAGAAACAAATGTACATATTTATGGAACATTGATTTACGTGGGAAGAGACAATATTAGTTCACTGGGGAAAAGGAAGTCTATTCTACAATTTGAGCTACCAAAACATCATTTTCATACAAAAATCCAAACAAACGAAAATGATTCGTATCTTCAAACACACACAGGTATCAACCACAAGCATATTATCAGTTAAATGTCAAAAGCAAAATATTTTAACATTTAGGAAAATACAAATAAATATCTTTCTAGCTTTAGGGTAAAGAAAACAATCTTAACATAAAAGACAAAATACTAGAGAAAAGATAAACTTGACAATATTAAAATACAAACCTTGTCTCCAAAAAACACTTAAAATATCTAAAAATATATGCTATAAACTGAAAGAACATATTTATATAACATATATAACTACCAAAGGTTAATATCGAGGAGCAATAAGAAAGGGAACACAAGCAGGGGGAGAGGGAGAGGGAGAAGCAGGCTTCCCACTGAGCAGGGAGCCTAATGTGAGGCTCAGTCCCAGGAACCTGGGATCATGACCAGATATGAAGGCAGATGCTTAACGACTGAGCCACCCAGGCACTCCTATAGAGCATAATTTAAAAGTTAGATTATTGAAAGTATCAACTATCCAGCAAACTATTACAGAAAACTTAATGCAACAGAGAAAGGAAATGCACAAAAGAATACATATACATTTCACAAAGGAGAAAACACAAATGACCAGTAGAACTATGATGAGATGTTCAATCTTGACAGTAATCAGGAAAATGAAAATCAAGATCATAGTAAGACATCATTTTATCATCACTCAGCTGGCATTAGCAAATATTAAATCTGACAATATGAAGGTTGGAGAAAATGTAAATCAACAGACTTTCTTAAGATAGCAAATAGAAACTTAAATTAATACTAACTGGTTCTGGCTAAGTATTTGACATTACGTAAAGTTCTATAATCATATGCTTTATAAACTAGCCTCTTTACTCCTGAAAGAAACTATTGCAAGGTTCTTATCAGGATACTTGTTCAAGAAAGTTACAAAAATAATATGAAATGTGAAAATAACACACCTGCCATTGGTATTATAATGAATAACAAACTGTGATATATTTTTTCTTTTTTTTTAATTATTTTTATTAATATATAATGTGTTATATGTCCCAGGGGTACAGGTCTGTGAATCACGAGACTTATACATTACACAGCCCTCACCATAGAACATACCCTCCCCAATGTCCATAACAAACTGTGATATATTAAATCAATGGTGTTCAGCCTTCAGGGATTTTGCAACCCAGAAATATTTAGCAACATCTGGAGACATTTTTGTTTGTCACAACTGGAGGGTATGCTACTAGCATCTAGTGAGCAGAGGTCAAGAACACTGCTCAACATCTTACCTTGCTGCAGGACAGTCCCCCATAGCAAAGAGTTATCCGGTCCAAAATATCAGTTGCTCTGCCAACGTTGAGAAACCTTGTGTTAAAGCAATGAAATACACAGACAAGACAATAAATGAACTAGAGTGAACTATACCTGCATAACATGATATGTATGAATCATGACAATGTAATATGGGATGGGTGAATTGTAGACCTAAAGATTATTTATAATATGTTCATCTTTTTTTTTGATAAATTTTAAAACATCAAAATCTAAATAATGCGTATGTGTGAGTAATATACTCATGTAAAAACTGTATTAAACAAATGCAGGAGAATTATGAATGTAATAAAAAATGTATCAGTTGTGAAAGGCAGAGAGATAGGATAGGAACATAGAGGTAGATATAAGCAATTTGCAAATATTGAAGCTCTCATTATCAGTGATGAACTCACAGGTGTTTATGAAAGAGACAGAAAACCACCCTAGACCTGTTAGGAGAGTACATTATGAACAAAGATCATGACTCATTCTAATTTTTATTGTATTTTATTAATATCCTTCCACTTTCACAATAAATTCATACATTTATTCACCCTCTGCCTAACATCAAAACACAGAAACACTGACATCAAGAGCACTTTGATAGCTTGGAAACAAAATAAACATTAGTGAGATGTTAGGTCCTTCAAGCCTCAAATGGCTTTTCTAACATTTGTCTTCTCTTTAGTTTGTATATAAATTATTTTTGGAAATATACTAGTTAGTAAGCTGACTAGCTAGTATATACAGATAATGTCTATCATGTTTTTATTTATTTATTGAGTCAGTCAGTTAGTTAGGAGGAGCTGTGACTTTCCATACACGCAGAATTGGAAACTGAAAGTCTGGAAGTTAATTTATTTTTCCTCCCTAAAGATATTCCTTTGGCTCAGCACCAGTTGCTGGAAAGACCATAATTCCTCCACTCAGTTGCTTTTGTCCATTCATCGAAAACCAAATGATCATACTGGTGTGGGTTTATGGTTTTCTTTTAATAACACTAATAATCAGTTAAAAGATACTAAAATCATGTCGACATATTTGTTTGTCACCAAACTAAACTTAAACTGTGTCAGGTAAGTTAGTTGACTAGAATTTGTAAAGCAAGATTTCTACCTAAAGCACAACCAAACAATTCTCAAAATATACACCTCAGTCTTGGGTGAACAAAACTCAACCTAAATTAAACAGGTTGTTTGATTACTGTCCATGAACACAGACAGTTGTCCATTGGTAACACCCTTGGGACAATACAGAATTCATTTTATTTACTGAATGGCACCCAAAGTATCATTGTATATTTATTCTTTCCAAGTAACTGAACATGATAAAATTTTCAAAATGAGTTGAGAAGTGTTTCATGTTCTGCCCTGACTTTACCAAATTCCAGATTTGATTTGATTTCACATTTGGGGAAGGCAAGTGGGAGGAGGTAAAACCTAGGAACAGTTACTGAATACTAAAACTACCTGGACCAGAAGTGCTCCAGATGCAGAAACAACAATAAAGACACATGCATTTCAGGAATGAAATAGGAAGGATTTTCTCTTTGCAATAGAGTAAGAGGTTTCTAATGCTAGAGAACTTTCAGAGGCCACCTCCTCTCATTCCCTTTTATTAAAACATGGAAAGAGAGGGTCACGTACATTACAGTACTTTATTGAGTTCACTTAATGACAAATCTGACAGAACCAGGATCAGAAAAGAATGGCACCTAACCTTTTTATTTATGAATCAACAGCTAAAATATTCCAGGATTGTGGCCTTGAAATAACAACATTGCTATTTTCTCTATGTTAAGTGTCCATACCATAAACCTATTCTTTCTTAATATTTGTAGGTTATGATTTTTTTTTGCTTTCTATTGGAAGGTTAAACGTGCTTCTTAGTCAAAACTTATATGAAGATCCTTCAAAACATATTTGAATAGGTAATAAAAATTACTCCTCACTAAGCAATTATTCACAGTGACTTGGAGAAACAACAATTTTGAATTATCATGGACATGGAATCATGTTTTCATAAAATTTATTTGCGCTTGAAATAGGATTTGGTCACTTAATTCATTTATTGTGTTCTTAGATTCCTTCTCCCCAGTAAACATTGGAAGGGAAACATATAACTGAGTTTTTTAACATTGAGCTCAACTTTATGATAGAAAAACCAGAGCAAAACTAGGATGAGAAGGCTGCTGGGGGAACTCTGCTCTGATGCATACCCTAAGCACAGGGAATTTTACATTTGTAAATTATTGTGGTTGTGTTGCCAAGGGCAGCATCTTTAATAGGGTAAGCACAGGTTGTGGGATATAGGATGGAAGATTTCAGCTCTGACTGAAATCAAGCATTTCATCAAACGCAAGGTTGTCTGTGGATATATCTCCATACATGGAGATGTACAAGCAGGGTTTGGAAAAATCACATACTTGCCAGAATGAAAGGGGAATTTTGAGACCCTTTGACTTCCTACTGCAATTTATTTTCCTTCCTTGGGGGAAACAGATGGGGTTATGAAACTATTGTCTGCTACACTTAAACAAAGCACATTATCTTCTTTCTACTACCTAGGTTAGGAGAGTATCTGTTAATGAACTTTCTTCAGACTTTCTAAAATTGGCCTTCTTTGGTTAGACCTCAAACTTGAATTTTGTTGTGGCTCTTGCTGTTGCTATTTATCAGTGGGGAGAGATGTCTTTGGTGTGCTGAATCAGGTAGAAGAGTTTTGACTGGATGCGACTCTGGTTGTACATGTTCACCTCTACAGAACAAAACCTACAGTTGGGAGGTCGCCACAGAAATCCAAAATGACCGTCCGCATGATGTTTTGGTTTAGGCTTCTGGCAAAATATTCAATGTCCACCTATCTAGATCCAAATCATCTTTCAGTGTCACAGTTACTGAAACGTAAAGAAATTTGCCCTAGACAGAGGTCTGTAGACCTTAAATTTCGGTGATGAGCTACTGTGCCTTCCCAGTCTGGGCCGTGCTGAATCATACATAAGATACCTATCCTCTAAGAAAGAAAATGGGTTATTGCCTATGCCTAAAGGCAAAAGTACTAACCCCCTTCCCAAAAGAACTACCTGGCCACCTTGGGTTTCTCAGACTGTGAAAATCCTTCGGATTCTTTGGTTTCTAAACTTTGTATTTTTAGCATTCTTTCATAAACTGCACGAGTTTCCTATTGCTGCTGTAACAAATTACACCAAGTTTAGTGGCTTAGGACACACATTTATTCTAGTACAGTCCTGGAGGTCAAAAGTCTAAAACGGCTTCAAAGGCTTGCATTCCTTTTAGCTACTCCAGAGAAGAATCCTTTTCCTCACCTTTTCTAGCTTCTAGAGGATGACTCCTTTCTTTGGCTCATAGCATTCCTTCACTTTCAAAGCCAGCAGCCTGGCATCTTTTCTCCTCTCTGACTTCTGTCCAAACGAGAGTCTGAATCATCCTGTTTCCTTCTTATAAAGACTCTTGTGGTTACATTGGGTCCACCCACATAATCCAGGACCATCTCCAGCTCTCAAAATCTTTAATTTATACACATCTGCAAAATCTCCCATGTAAAGTTAGATAACTATATTAATAAATTTTCTTCTCTCTTTTTTAAAAAATATTTATTTATTTTAGAGAAAATGAGAGAGAAAATGGTGGTAGGGGAGAGGTTGGAGAAAGGAGTAGAGGGAGAGAGAGGGTCTCAAGCAGACTCCAGGTTGACCAAGAAGGTCCATGTGGGTCTCAATCTCATGATTCTGAGATCAGGACCTGAGCTGAAACCAAAAGTTGGATACTTAACCAACTGTACCACCCAGGTATCCCAATAAGTTTTATTTTCAATACTGAACTGTAATCAATGCAACCTGAGAGGTGCTAGCAACATTATTTGATTACATATGGGTAAGACCTTGTTAAGGTGTAAAACATATGCCCGAAGAAACTGAATTTCTCATGAGAAAAAAAAATATTACTGACTCTAAATATAGTACTACCTTTACTTTTTAAAACCCGGTAAACCCTTTAGGGGAATATAAATAATCCATTTGGGAAGGTAGCACAGCATGGAGGAAAAGGATTCTGATTCTAAGAAGGAATTCTATTTAAAGTCACTGAACGCAAAGAATTGTAGAGCGACTTGGAAAACAAGAATTTCATGGCAAAGATGCCAGAGCAATGCTTTGAGGTGCTATGCAGCTACTTATCTGTAAAAGTGAGATGAGAAAAAGAAAAAATGTGCTAGAAAAAAAAAATAAGTTTAAATAAAATTCAGCAAGGAGGCAAATTGTGTATGTCAAGATGTGCCCCTTTAGCATTTTATGCAAACTTTCCTGTTTCCTAATTATAGGGTCTTCTGTAGAAAGTATTGCTATTAATGTGCTAATTTAAACCATGGCAAACACATAGACATAAATGGAAGTACTGCAGCCCCTACAAGGGAATTTCTGCATAATGCTTATATTACACTTTTAATTTTGTCCCTGAAACAATATTATAAGATGAGTCTGTTTACTCTCTCCTGCTATTAGGCTGACACACATATAGTAAACATAAGGAACAAAAGGAACATTTTTGTAACATCTCACATATGGTATGAGTGTACAGTACTAAAGTGTCTTCCCTTAGTAGTGTCCAATATTTCATAAAATCAGCTAGTCTGAGTCTATAACATAAAAGCAACATTAACTAGTTAAGGTTTCCTAGTTGCAAGAAAATTACATTTAATTTCTTGACAATAGTCTGGAATCAGGGAATGAGACATTTATTAGTTTTCTATGCAGCGTAGCAGATGACCATACACTTAGAAGTCTTTTTATAGTAGGTGATGATAGGTAAGGAGTTCTTTCTCATTATCTCTAAACAAAAGTCTAGGCCATATAAGAATATGATTAGCAAAAAACAAAAATAAAATAATAAAAATTTTTTAAAAAGTATGATTAGCAGTCAATATGTTCATTTATTTATGCAACAAATGAGTCTAATGTGGGGAGTGAATATAATGTGAAATATTAACAGAAACTATGATTTAAGTACAAGGAGGTAAATGCAATCTCTGCTAGAATCCCTGATGGGGACAATGAGATGAAGAAGGGTTAGTGGTACCTGGAAAAACTTCAGATCGTGAGGACACACAGAATGGTCCAGCTGATTATTCAGTGGAATGCAAACAAAATGAGCAAATGTTAAATTTACACTTGCACTGTCTATTCTCATGGTCTGGGAAATATCCCAGCATTCTTTCCTGAGTGTTCAATGGAGGGTTTTTTTGTTTTTTTTTGTTTTGTTTTGTTTTGTTTTTTATTTGTTTGTTTGTTTTGTTTTGTTTTGTTTTTAGTCTCATAGAGGTGGCTCCTAGGGGCAGAATGAAGCTAAACTTTTCAGTAGATCAGGCAACACAAACCTCTACATAGAAGTAGGATCTGAAGTCAATGGGATTCTTAGACCTCCACTGTACTGTTCAGTGCACCAGCTTCTTAAATACTTTCAGACAAGATCAGAGAATCATGTAGAATACTTTTTAGTAGTTAACATAACTGGAACATGATTTCAACAATAAAAAAAATCAGTTCTAACATTCTTATGCCGATGATCATACCTTCTGGTATTTGTTTATGTAGCAAAATACCTTTTTTTTTAATTTTGTAAAGATTTTATTTATTTATTTGAGAGAGAGAAAGACCATGAGTGGGGTGAGGAGCAGAAGGAGAAGCAGACCCCCCAATAAGAAGGAAGACCAATGAGGGGCTTGATCTGGGGCTCTGGGTTCATGACCTGAGCTGAAGACCAGCACTCAACCGACTGAGCCATCCAGGCACCCCAAGAGTGGAACTAGACTTTTCTGCTATAGACACCTCTGGAGTTTTTTCTTCCAGTGGTATAATAGTCTTAAAGATAGCAGGGTTGTTGTTTTTTGCTTTTTTTCCCCATAGTTTTGCATTTGCTAACAGAAAAATTAAAGGATCTATATTTTACAATTGTATAGAAAACATTTATTGCCTAATACAATGATATATATTCTCAATAGAAAATAAAGGAAAGGGGCGCCTGGGTGGTTCAGTGGGTTAAAGCCTCTGCCTTCGGCTTGAGTCATGATCCCAGTTTCCTGGGATCAAACTCTGCATCGGGTTCTCTGCTCAGCAGGGAGCCTACTTCCTCCTCTCTCTCTCTCTCTCTCTCTCTCTCTCTCT